>NC_043973.1:13113055-13265555 GCF_902148855.1 Sphaeramia orbicularis | reverse complement strand
GTATTAGTACTCATAGTAGTAGTAATAGTATAGTAGTATAGACTATGTGTTTTGTTTCTTACTCAGAATGCAGTTTGTTTAATGTGGTAAATATCTGACTGTAATCAGGTGATCTTTAGTGTTGGTTTCATAGTTTTGTGTTTTGTTTTTCTAAACCCAGTCAGTTCTGTCCCACAGTTCAGGAGGAAAAGTCATATTAACGTAAAGCCGTTGTTCCTTTTTGCCGTAGTTTCATCTGTATTAACGAACACCGTCCTGTGTGCGTTCACTTACCACAGTAATAACAGGCTTTGTGTACTGCGTAAACATTAGCACAGGAAGTAATACCCAAGATGGTGGTCCATGCAGAAGGTGTAGTAGGAATATGAACAACACACTTCAGGGGTTAAAGGTGCGGGGAAGTGACTCGGAACAAATAGGATGGCGGACTCAATGTCATCAATGTCTGTGGTAATTGAGCCGATGACATATTGATCTTTGGGTTAATGAAGACAAAGCACACCAGAGATAGGGTGTTTAAATCCTCACTGGTTAATTCTGTGCAATCGGACCATGAATCTTAATACATCCGCTGTTGATAGGATGAATGAGAATAATTCAAGATATTAAAGACATTTGGTTTGTATGGGGGAATGTGCAAACTGCAGCCGGTCGGCACATAGTGATTAGCTTCGGATTGCTGATTGTACTATTTGAAGTACAGTAGGAATAAAGAATGATTTTGGTAACCAGCTGTGTTCTTCTTTTTATTCATTTGGTCAGCATTTTTGTCAGTTATTATAACACTGCACTCAGCAAAGAACTAGCTGAGTAGCTGAGGTCTGGAGCAGCATTAAAAAAGTCCCATAATCAGACAGGTTTTAACTGATAATCCACCGGGATCCGATGCAATTAGAGAAAGTCTAAGGACAAGCACATTAGGTCAAAGTTTAACAAGTGTGTGAACTGTGACGGACCATTCAAGTGGGTAGTGTGGGTACGTATAGACAGCAGGTAGTGCATGTAATGGACAGAAAATAAAGGTTTTTTCACGTAATATCTGGCCAAATACATAATAAATGTCCTGAACTGATAACATAATAGCTTTTAACCTGTAATGTTATAACTTATTATGTTATTGGCTCAGTTATTACATTTGCAAAGAATTTTTTTTTTTTTACCAGGCCAATAATGTAATAACTAGACAGTAAGTTGTAACATTATTGACCAAAAGTTATTATGTTATCAGTTCAGGACTTTTATCACATTATAAATTTATAATGTAATAAAAGTCCATTGGTTTAGCCCATTTGATTAATGAGTAATTTAAAAAAAAACAACATGTTTTTTGAGAAAAGTGAAATTCCCATCTGATATTAAAATGCTTAAAAAAGCAATTCACACCAATTTTTCAGACAAATTGATTTTTATAATGATAAAAGGGTGTGTCAAAGGTCATAAAACTATATTGAAAACAGAAATATATGATTAAGATTTCAAATTAGAGCAGTGATAAGTTATGTTATTATTCATTCTTAGAGAACTTTTCGAGGGACTGAATTTAGTTTGTATAAAAAGTTCCGTAATTTTCTTGAAAATCCTTTTTTGGCAAAAGTTTCAATGGATTTAGAAACTTAAGATGTTATACTATTGAACTGCAAAAAGTTTGAAATCATTATCTCAATTTAAATTTTTGGATTCAAAGTCAACAGGCGTGTGACTTGACCCAAATACATTACAAATTCATTTACATTTACATTTTACATTTTATGCATTTGGCAGATGCTTTTTTCCAAAGTGACTTACAGGGGAAAACCAATCAAATCACTCAATCAATCAAATTTTATTTATATAGCACCAGATCACAACAAAAAGTTACCTCATGACACTTTATATATAGAGTTGGTCCAAACCCAGACTCTAAGCCAATTTACAATTTACAGAAACCCAACAGAATCAGAATTTGAAATTTTGTGTAGCTTCCTTTGGGCAATGTCAACAAGGTCTGTTCACAGTTTCGAAATGTTGATTTTGACATTTTTAGACAAATTTTTGAAATATTACTAATCATATTTTGATGTCTTATAACATGGAAATGGTCTGAGATATTTAATCAGTTGAGTTCTCCTGCAGTGAAAGTACCATTGGACTCCACCACAGGACTCTAACACAGAACATGACAACCTTGTTATTGATTCTTGGTTGAACATGCTAATGAAATACATGGAGATTGGTCCTATTTTTCAATATTTTAATGTAATGTACAGAAAATAAAGGTTTTATCACCCTGTAGAAGCCAAAAATGTAATAACAACTGATAACATAATAAATTTGCCATTTTAAAATGTAATAGGCCAATAACGTATTATCTGGCCAAAAACATAATAAATGTCCTGAACTGATAACGTAACAGCTTTTGCCCAGTAATGTTATAACTTATCACATTATTAGCTCAGTTATAACATTTGCAAAGAATTTTTTTTTTACCAGGCCAATAATGTAATAACTAGACAATAAGTTGTAACGTTATTGACCAAAAGTTATTATGTTATCGGTGCAGGACTTTTATCACATTATAAATACATTACAACTTCATTTACAGTTACATTTTACATTTTATGCATTTGGCAGATGCGTTTTTCCAAAGCGACTTACAGGGGAAAACCAATCAAATTTACTCAATCAATTAAATTTTATTTATATAGCGCCAGATCACAACAAAAAAGTTATCTCATGACACTTTATATATAGAGTTGGTCCAAACCAGACTCTAAGCCAATTTACAATTTACAGAAACCCAACAGAATCAGAATTTGAAATTTTATATGTAGCTTCCTTTGAGCAATGTCAACAAGGTCTGTTCACAGTTTTGAAATGTTGATTTTGACATTTTTAGACAAATTTTTGAAATATTATAAATGTGCCTTTATTTATAATGGGTCATATTTTGATGTCTTATAACACGGAAATGGTTCGAGATATTTAATTAGTTGAGTTCTCCTGCAGTGAAAGTACCACTGGACTCCACCACAGGACTCTAACACAGAACATGACAACCTTGCAAATTCAACTTGTCATTGATTCTTGGTAGAACATGCTAATGAAATACATGGACATTGGTCCTATTTTTCAATATTTTAATGTAATGTACGGAAAATAAAGGTTTTTTTCACCCTGTAGAAGCCAAAAATGTAATAACAACTGATAACAACCGATTTTCAAAAAATTCAATCTTCTCTCAGTTTTGGATGCGAACGTTTACCAGACCTGTATCTTCATGTACAAATATGTTCACTTAACTCATATTCTTCCTAAAGTTTTTCACAATTTCTTTATGTTGTCTTCTGTTATTCACAACTTTCCGACATGATTTTCAAGCAAATTTTATCTTCCGTACTGCCGAACTTCAGTCAGTATTCTCTGAAATATCGTGGACCAAATCTGTGGAATAATCTAAGACCTGAACTTCAATCAACATCTGCTTTATCATTGTTTAAAAAGCATCTGAAAAGGACTTTAATTCATGAAAAAATGTAAGGCTGTATATCACTTGATTTGATGATTTGTAATGTGGATTACATTTTTATTGTTTTTACTTTAGTTTATTATTTCAGTTATATTGTATTTTTTAATTCTTTTTTTGTGTATTGTTCATTTCGGTGGAGGTATTCATATAAGCCTTCTTTTTAGCTTCTAACCTCCCCTGCACAGTTTTGTTACTTGTTTGAATGTTGTTGTTTTTTCCATTGCTGTTTTTATTCTGTGCGAATAAATAAATAAAAAAATAAAAAAATAACGTAATACCGCCCGATAACGTAATAAATTTGCCATTTTAAAATGTAATAGGCCAATAACGTAATATCTGGCCAAAAACGTAATAAATGTCCTGAACCGATAACGTAATAGCTTTTGGCCAGAAATGTTATAACTTATTACGTTATTGGCTCAGTTATTACATTTGCAAAGAAATTTTTTTTTTTACCAGGCCAATAATGTAATAACTAGACAATAACTTGTAACGTTATTGACCAAAAGTTATTACTTTATCGGTTCAGGACTTTTATTACATTGTTGGCCAGATATTACGTTATTGGCTTACTACATTTTGAAATTGGCAAATTTATTCTGTTATCGGCTGTTATTACATTATTGGCTTCTACACACCCTTTTGTCACTGTTTGTCTTGAATGGAAAGAAATAAAATTGTAAACACATACTGCGTTCTGCCGCTAGGGATCGCTCATTCAAAACATGTAGTTTAATGATTATTTGATGATTATACACGTCCTCTGCAGACATGGTTTGGTACTGGTTGATTAGATGATTTTTTTTTTTTTTTTTAACTCTCAATTTTCCCACTTTTCATAAGCTATTTTGGTTTTAACCCTTAAACCCCTAATGTGTCTGTGGTGCTCATCAAGGTTATTATTGTTAACGAAAACTAACGAAATGACAAAAACTAGTAATGAAAAAACATTTTCGTTAACTGAAATAAATATAAACTACAATTAAAAGAAAAAAAACGATAACTAACTGAAACTGTATTGTGTGCTTACAAAACTAACTAAAACATATAAGAATGATGGATAAAATTCACTTTGTTTTTGTCTTTGTCAATGTCGGATTGATACAAAAGCGATTTATTTTGCTCTGGCAATTTTAGCTAGCGGCACCATACGACACTTCACGACCCGTCACTTCTCGTCACTTGTGGTTTCCAGTCGTCTTCTCGTTCCCATTCTACCTGGAAACATGGAGACTAAAGTTGGAAGAAAACAACAGAGTCCTGTCTAGGATTTATATGAATTTGACGGCGAAGAAGAGAAAAGATACGACAAAACTAAAATGAATACTAAAACTAAGCATTTAGAAAAAAATGAAAACTAATAAAAACTAGCAAACCTGCTCTAAAAATGAATTAAAACTAACTGAATTGGAGAAAACTAAATAAAACTAAACTATAATGAAAAATCCAAAACTATTATAACCTTGGTGCCCATTTAATCTAAATATTCATAAAAATTCAACTGTTTCCTCAACAGTTAAAATTTCAAATTGTGCTCATAGAACAGACCTGGGTCTTTACGTAGACATCTGAGCATGCTCAGTGTGGAATGGGGAAACACAGAGCAGTGAGTGAGACTGACTCACTATAAAACTAGATGGTTTGGGCTTTTTTTTTTTTTTTTTACACTGTTTTCCCTCTAGGTTTTTGTTGGTACTGTTGTTTGCAGTGTTATAGTGATTTTCCTTTATTCATTTATTTACTGTGTTTTTACCGAGTTTTGACCGTGTAACTGCTTTTGGAGTTCAACCAGGTGCCAAAAAGCAGCTGGACTGATTTAGAAAAAAAAAGAGCCTCAAAACCAAAACTACTAGTCCCAAATTATACTTGTTCAGTGTGTTCCAGTTCACAGTTCATGTTCAACATCCCAATTTTCTTATTCATGAACGAGAACCACCGATATGTTAGAGGTTGAAGTCAATGTCAAGGTTATAATAGTTTTGGATTTTTCATTATAGTTTAGTTTGATTTAGTTTTGACTTTTTTTTCTGTAATTCAGTTAGTTTTAATTCACTTTTAGAGCAGGTTTGCTAGTTTTTATTAGTTTTTGTTATTTTCTAAATGCTTAGTTTTAGTTTAGTTTTAGTTTTTTTGAATATCTTTTATCTTCTTCACTGTCGTATTCAAATAAATCCCAGACAGAAGACAACTGGAAACCACAAGTGACGAGAAGTGACGAACCGTTAAATATCATATGGTGCCAGCAGCTAAAACGGCTTGAGGGAAATAAATCGATCTCATATCAATCTGAAGTGGACAAAGACAAAAACTAAGGAAATTTTATCCATAATTTTTATCCGTTTTAGTTAGTTTTGTAAGCGCACAATGCTGTTTAGTTATCGTTTTTTTATTTTAATTATAGTTTTTATTTATTTCAGTTAACAAAAATGTTTTTACAATTCTAGTTTTGGTCATTTTGTTAGTTTTCATTAATGATAATAACCTTGGTCAATGTCATTTCTCATTTTTATATTAAGACAATACATATTATGTCAAATTAAGTTACAAAATTAAAATTAAATTACATTTTTAAATAGATAATGCCTGTTAAAAGGAAGCTTTTCCTTCCACTGTCACTCCACTCTCTCCTGGAGGATTCTATTGGGTTTCTGTAAATTGGCTTAAGAGTCTGGTTTAGATCAGCTCTAAATGTAAAGTGTCATGAGATAACTTTTGTTATGATATGACGCTATATAAATAAAATTTTATTTGATAAATGGGTGCTTCTATGAAACTGGTCCCTAAAAACAGGACAGAGAGGCTAAAACTTCAAACCAGATGTAGACTAATGTTATGAAGCAATTTTGGAAGCACTGCGGGTCTGTTTTAAAAATAAATGCTTACTGAGATAAAATAGAAACTATTTTTCAGATAAAACTAATTTTTATTTGACATGCCCATACAAAAATCTGCATGTAACACGGCAAAAAAGACACGAAAATTTCATGCTATTATTATTTTAGAATATCTTTTTATTCTTTCACAGGTACATTTGGAAATCAAAGTAAATATGCAAGGCAGAGTGTTTCACAAAAATGACCACTGTTGCAAATACTTGTGAGTTATATGTGTTTAAATGGGCAGGTTCTGTATGTAACGCAAATGGGTTACACACAAAACCTGGAATGAGACTACCGATTCATGAAAAGCCTGCATGTCTGGATTACAAAAACCACTAGGATCCTCAAATTTAAAACAGTGTCTTTATTTATGGTGGTATATAAGACCATTTCCAGCCATGTGGTCCAGATGAAATGCACTGACACCTAGGTAACTTTTCCTGTCCCAATTTTAGTCCTATTTTTAGCCCCAATGTTTTACTAAAAGTCCATTAATTTTGGGATGGTTAAGAGCTATAGTATGAATGTTTTTTAATTTTTGACACATTTTTTTTGAAATATTAAAAATGTGCCTTTACTTGTAATGGTCTGTATTTTGATGGCTTCTAACATGGAAATGATTATGGATATCAGTATAGTTACTATTGAGCACTGATAGGAAGACATATATGGACTTTCATTTGGGTCCATGACCTTTGACCTTGAATGCCCACCAATGTCTAGATTTCAGCAGTCTTCTCTGAAACTACTGGTAGAATTCATTTGAATTTTATATGTAGCTTCCTTTGGGCAATGTCAACAAGGTCTGTTTGCAGTTTTGAAATTTTGATTTTGACATTTTTTGACAAATTTTTGGAATATTACAAATGTGCCTTTGTTTATAATGGGTCATACTTTGATGGCTTATAACGTGGAAATGGTTGGAGATATTAATATACAGGGTGGGGAAGCAAAATTTACAATGAACATTTAGTTGTTTTTTCTCAGCAGGCACTACGTCAATTGTTTTGAAACCAAACATATATTGATGTCATAATCATACCTAACACTATTATCCATACCTTTTCAGAAACTTTTGCCCATATGAGTAATCAGGAAATCAAATGTCAAAGAGTGTGTGATTTGCTGAATGCACTCGTCACACCAAAGGAGATTTCCAAAATAGTTGGAGTGTCCATAAAGACTGTTTATAATGTAAAGAAGAGAATGACTATGAGCAAAACTATTACGAGAAAGTCTGGAAGATACTATTAAAGAAGAATGGGAGAAGTTGTCACCCGAATATTTGAGGAACACTTGCGCAAGTTTCAGGAAGCATGTGAAGGCAGTTATTGAGAAAGAAGGAGGACACATAGAATAAAAACATTTTCTATTATGTAAACTTTCTTGTGGCAAATAAATTCTCATAACTTTCAATAAAATAATTGGTCATACACTGTCTTTCAATCCCTGCCTTAAAATATTGTAAATTTTGCTTCCCCACCCAGTAGTTACTATTGAGCACTGATAGGAAGTCAAATATGGACTTTGATTTAATTAGTAGAGTTCTCCTGCAGTGAAAATACCACTGGACTCCACCACAGGACTCTCAGAACATGACAACCTTGCAAATTCAACTTGTTATTGATTCTTGGAAGAACATGCCAATGAGATACAGGGACATTGGTCCTATTTTCAATATTTTAACGTGGAAATTATAAATATTAGGGATGTACCGATACCACTTTTTTCCAGACTGAGTATGAGTACGAGTACTTACATTTGAGTACTTGCTGATACCGAGTACCGATACGAGTACTTAATAATCCCATTCCAGTTCTTAGTTCCTTTTGTAAATGTGCTTTATTGTCGTTGTTATTAGTCTGACTGGAACAAGGTGCTGCTACTGACATTTAATGTGTTGGAATGAGTGTTTCTCAATTAATCCACCAGGGGGCGCTGCTCTTAGTTAACCATACTGGACAAATACCACGAAGAAGAGTAAAGTTTTTTGAGAAGAAGAAAGTCAGTAATAAACATGGAGACGACAGAGGTAACACTAATGTGATTCTCATATTGCAGCGTTTTCACTGGTAAGGTTTAAAAGCTTAGCTTCAGCAGGTAGAGAAAAGAGAAATGAGCCATAAGTTTCGTTTTCACTTCCGCTGGCGGTGGTCTGCACCGCTCCGTACCCCCAGCCCAGCCCTGGGTAGTTGTCCTAAATCTGTCAGTAGTTTTTCTCTAACTCACACAGTCGCTCTTTGAACAGATCCTCTACCTCCACAGTTCCCGCTGGTATTCTTCGTCTGAGTACGCATCTCCAAACACCTGGAAAACAGATGGAATGTACGCAGAGGACGAACAGAACGCTGCATCTGTATCTGTCTGTGTCTTTAACGTTACTTGCAGTCAGCGTTACTTTCATCACCGTCATTTATTTGGTTAAATCTCCACACTCTTCACACTCTTCACACATTATTCCTCCTCCTCGTACCTGCTGCACTGAACTGTGAATGTCACACAGCCAAAAGTGGTATGGGTACATTTGTATCAGATTACTTTTACGAATACGAATACGAGTACACACACTGAGTATTGGAGCCGATGCCCGATACTGGTGTCAGATTGGTGCATCCCTAATAAATCTTGTTTTAAATATTCGAGTGTACTTTTACTACCAGTATAAATACCAGCCCATAGTACGAACATATTTCTCAGGCTGTAATCCATGAATCCTGGAGGCTTTACCCTTGCTTGTCTCACAAGTACAGTGGAAGACAGAGTGCCTCGATTTCAACCACACTTGCCTTCATTTTAGCACATGGCTCCTGTCACTGGCCGGGAGCTGGCCAGTGAAGAAAAGTGTCAGAGGGAGAGTGGCCGTCTGTGGAAGCTCGCAGCGGCAGCAGCAGCAGCAGGAGCGATGAGACAGAGATGAATCACAACGACGTCCACTCCTGCAGCTTTCATCAGAGATCAGCCCACGACTTATTCCCTTCCTTGTGTGTGACTTCAGCGGGGGCACGACCTTCAAAGATCACAAATCTTGCAAGTGTCACCAGTCATTAACCAAAGCAATATGTCCACAGTCTGCTGTTCTGTGGCCAAATTCACAGCAGCTCACAGACAGAGCGCTGATAGCCACTGCCACACTCCCTCATCACATTTGTCTTTTACAGAGGCTACCATAAGGTACTGTATCCCACAGCAGGATTTATTTACCTTCTATAATTTGCTTTAATATGATGATATTTTTCATTACATGCATCATTCGGCCTGAACCGCTAGTTTTCTGCAGGCTTTTCCATATATATTTTCCTTGACCGCGGCAGAATTTAATAGATATAATTAAACTTGTCACGTGATAATTTGTTTAACTACTGCTTGAGCTTGTTTGACCCTCATACATGGATAATTTCCAAATACCTCCCATTAATAATTCATCGTAGATATTCTTAATCAACTCATCATATGTTAGAGCACTAGTCCAGCCGCTGTAAGCTGGTGAATTTAGCACATGCATTAAAATAAAATGTGGTATTTCTCATGTCGTGGTTTTGGGTTGAATTGCAGAAATTTCTGCTTTCCTCTCTTGTACTTTTTTTTTTTTTAATGAAGTGCTTGGGGAAAAGAAGAAAAGATAACAGAGAACCGAGGAGGGTATGATAAAGTGTTACATGATTCCATCATCAATATTGCTCTCCTTTAAAAATCCGAACATGGAGCACGAAGCTGTGCAAAACTGTATTTTTAGGAAAAAGGAATTTCACAATAAAGGGGACCTGACCCACACACACACATCTAAAAAAGAAGTCCACTGGGGATTTTCTACTAAAAATCCAGAGACAGTTTTTGTCAGACTATTGATTCTCATCCTCCCACCAGTGAAAGACATGTATGCTGAGAGCCATGGCTAATCAGGAGAACCTTCACTACAGGTTGGATTAAGACGAGAGGGGAGCGAGGTCGAAATGTTGGATGCACTTCACTAAGCTTGAGTGGTGGGTAGAGCTCCAGCTAGCTGCAGATAAACAGCCCACTGACAAGGCAAGGCTGATTAAGACAGGAGCAAATGGAAAAAGGTGATCTATCATGAAGGAACAGTTCATTGGAACTTCTTCGAGAAAATTCAGCAGCACGATAGTAGCATGGTAATGGTGTTGGTAAGAAAGAAGTAATAAAGTGATAGAAAATAGAACAAGTGGTGCCAGGCACAACAAACCCCGCCCCTCGCACGTACTGTAGCTTATTTTAGCAGCGATCCAGATGATGTCATCATGCCTATGTGTGTACTGATGTCAGCATAGACAAATTCTGGCCATTATAAGTAAACAGGGAAAAAAAATATTTTAAAAATTCATTAAAAAATGTAACTTTGACCTACTTTTCCCAAAATGCAATGAGATCTATTCTGGGTCACTGGTAATCTATAAACCCAGTTTGGGTTGAATTCAACCAATAGTTTTGCTGCTAAAGTGTTAACAAACAAACAAACAAACAAACAAACAAAGCAGAAAAGCACTCAGAGAGCACAGACTTCCGCCAAGGCAGATCAACCCCCCCGATCACCACCAAAATTTAATCATTTGTTCCTTGTGTCAGTATCAACTTTTCTTGAAAATTTCATCAAAATCCGTCCATAACTTTTTTGAGTTATCTTGCTAATAGTCAAACAAACAAACAAACAAACAAACAAACAAACAAACAAACAAACAAACCCTGATGAAAACATAACCTCCTTGGTGGAGGTAACAAACCAAACCAAAAACAGTACCCCTTGCCTCCCCTTTGGAGACGTGGTAATAAGGTAATACAGTAGCATGGTAATGCTATAGCCCAGTGTTGCGTACAATTTTTACTCCCATATTTTTTTTACCCCCTATGAATTATGCGCATGCTCCAAACTGTTGGGCATGTGCAACCGCATTCTTCTCAACGTAAACATCCAGTAGTCATCTGGTAGTGAAATACGGAAAATATGGAAGCGATTAGTTACCATAATCTAAATTAAAATGCATTTGCAGAAATGCTTTTTCATTTTAAGTATATGGCTGCATTATTTGACTCACAAATAAAATTATTAATAAATTATCCAATCTGCATTTTCATTTTCTCATTCAAGACCACTCATTCTTTTACCTAATTAAAAAGAAAAAGAAAAACACATTTGAGATTTAATTTTCAAAACATGCCTCAGCAAATAGTTACCAATATTCAATCTGAAATTGAAAATTTGAAAATTCAAATACATTAGCAAGAATGCTTTTATTAATTTTTATTCATTTTAAGAATGTGGCTGCATTATTTGACTCATAAATAAAATGAGTAACCAATCACCCAGTCCGCATTTTCATTAGAATTTACCCCATGCTGAAATTACATTCAAGCTGTAGTAAATTTACCCCCCTGTGCTGACTATATGGCATTACAATAACACTGCTACATATATCTTAAAAAAATGTATACATCTATATATAAAATATACACCCCTTCAAGCTGTACTGAAGTTTTTCCTCATCAGTCCTGTCATTTATTTATCATTTAAACCAGCATGCTGTGTGTTATACCAAATTTACCCACATAGTGCACATGTGTGAAAACACTGGAAGTACAAAAATAATACGGGGGGAAAAATTGTACGTGACATCGGTATTAGCGAAGGGCTCATCTGGATAGTATGAGACTGAACAGCATAATAAGATACCACAGACAAAGGGTAAGAACTGAAAGCACATGGATACTTTTCTTAGGAAGTTATTTCACAATGGTAAATATGTCACTTCACTGGAGTTCCAAACCAAGAAATGATACACAAAAAAGTGACTTAGCATCACAGATTGGCTGTAAGTAAAAAATCACTGTCAGTAAAGTAAAAAAAAATCATGCATTTGGTCAGTGTTTTGGCTTCATGTCAGAATACAGAGCTGCTGTAAATCGGCCTTGTCTGTAATAACATCACAAACTGTCACTGGTCTCATCTAATGTTAATTTAGTTAACATTAGATCTTATCAGATGGTGTCATAATTTACTCGTCTATGTATAAGACGTTAAAGATCATCACAGAGGAAGGCTGATTATAATGAGACCAACAGTTTCCACTAAATGGTTAAGTCAGTGAACTGAGTCATTTCTTCAATTGGACTTCATTCAAACAGATCAGACTCTGATCTCCCCTTAAAGACCCCAAGGCCATGATGGGCTTTAACATGGAGGTCGATATCGCATGTCTTTAGTCAGAATTTAAGAAATGTTTCCATCAGCCACACAAGTACCAACCCTGAAGCCATAATACTTACTATTATACTAATTGTTTTTTAATATTAATAATTACTTTTTAATTACTTTAAATAGTAATTATTATTTTAATTATTATTTAATTATTTTAATTACATATCGACATGGTGGTACAGTGGATAGCACTGGTGCCTCACAGTAAGAAAGTCCTGGGTTTGATTCCAACACTAGTCGATGGGGGTGGGACCTTTGTGTGTGGCGTTCGCATGTTCTCCTCGTGTCTGCGTGGGTTCTCTCTGGGTACTCTGGCTCCTCCCACCATCCAAAGACATGCACTGATAGGTTAAATGGTGAATCTAATTTGCCCATATGTGTGAATGTGACAGTGATTGTTTGTCTTTATATGTCAGCCCTGTGATGAACTGGTGACATGTCCAGGGTGAACCCCACCTTGGCCCATAAGTAGTGAGGATAAAGTGGGTTCAGAAAATGAATGAATGAATTATTACTTTTTAATGTTACATCACTTGATTCGCATTTCAGTTAAAATGTGCCATATACCCTTATCCTCCTCCTCCTCCTCATCATCATCAGTAATTGGGCAGCATTTAATGAATGAATTTATAGCCAGACCTTAGACAACTACAGTGACATTACCTACTGTTATTCAGAAACCAGGAGTCAGAAGTGACTATATTTGGACATAAAGCTGAAGATGGATAAATAATGAATGAATTAACAAATAATGATACATACTATCTAAAAAGCACACAATAAAAGAGATAATTTTGTGAAAACCAATTACATATCACAGTCATTCCACAGTCTTATTAGTGTAACTTAGAACTGAGCTGTGTGTCAGTACATGGACGTCACTGCCTTGCATTGGATAATATCAAATTAACTGATCAATAATTTAAAGTTGGACCACTAGAACTTTAATTAAGGGTCCAAATGTAATGAAACCAGAATGACTCCTGAAGGATATGGAACAAAAAAAAGAGTTACAGGCAAACTAGGAAAGGTATAAAATCAGTATAGAAATAATAGATTCTACTTAGTTAATTTTTGTATGTTTCATACTGTATCTGCTGCAGGTCTGTACGTTTGCTGCCTTAGTCAGATCTCCGATGTAACTTTTTTCAGAGGGGACTTTGTTTAATAAAGTAGTAAAGAATAACATCAATTAAGTTTTTTTAAATTGAATTTTTAAAATTTATTTATTTTTTTAATTTAATTAATTTTTTTTTTTTTACAAAACTACAGTATAATTGTATGGAAACAAAATTAAATTTGTCTTATAAATGCTCTGTTTTTTAATCATTAAGTGGTAGGGAAGGGAGGAATACAGGTTTAATTTGACATATGCCCCGTTTCCACTGCGTGGTATCAGCTCAACTCGACTCGACTCGGATCGGCCTTCTTGCGTTTCGATTACGAAAAAGGACCTGGAATCTGGTACCCGGTACTAGTTTTTTGGTATCACCTCCGTCAAGGTTCCAGGACTGGGGACCAGATACTAAAACGTGACGTGTACACACTGCAGACCACTGATTGGTCAAAAGAGTTGTCTCTGTGACCCGCCGTTTTAAAAAAAACAGTCGCGGAAGTGGACAGTAAATGTAGCGGTACATTAATCCACATGATAGCAGCCCAAAACTACACCATGGTCGGTCCAGGAGATTCAGTCTTTGGTGGCCGATGTAAAAATTCAGACGAGACAACACGTAACGAGCGAGTTTTCAGCAACTCTCTGAACAGACGACACGGAAAGTAACACGCCGCATCGCGATGACGTACAGGTACTGTAAAGTCAGTAGTATCATGTAATGGAAACGGTCTGTAGGAATACTGAGTCGAGCCGAGCTGGTTCTACGTAGTGGAAATGCGGCAATAGTTAAATTAGTTAAAATATGCCTCCCTTATAATTCCTACCTGTCATTGCCATAATGGCATTTTCCATTTTAGGTGAGACGGTTTCTAAAAGATTGATTTGTGTTCAACCTTATTTCACTTCTTCTTCATCACTGGGAACTTTGAGCTTTTAAAACTATGTGCAAAGTCATTTCCTGACCATTCTGACTACAAAGGATGGAAAACTTTTCCTACCCTTAAGGCAAGTGTATTTCAACTGGTCATCAAAATGAGAGGTGCTGAGCCTTTGTAGAAGACAAGCCATAGGAGGGAATGAAAAAAGAGATGTAGGACGAGGGATCGAAACAAAGCTGTAAAAGGGAGGCTGAGACCATTCTGTGCCTCTGAGTCCAACAATGACAGCCAGCGCACATCTGCAGTTTTAGAGCAACTTGTTGTCAAAAGTCACAATGTTGTACTGATGTGAGATCAGTCGGGTCACCAGCTGGTTCCTCTCTGGCAGAGCTGGATTTCATTTGACAGTCCAGCAGTAACAATGGCATGACAGGTCTGTTTCCATGGGAACACGTTTGTCACTTGTGTGGAGCACAGCCAAAGTGTTGGAGGGGAATCACCAATGAGGATTGTAGGGCCGGAGGGAAAATTAATCACACTAATGATGATTCAAAGCGTGAGCTGTGGCAGAATGTGAAAATCACTTCTGCTTCTCCAGTTTTTTCAGCGTTTCCCCTGAAACTGAAATCTGGCGGCTGTGGCGCGGTTTTTCACTGGGTGGTGTTCTGCAGACATAATATTCCAAATAATTTGATGTGGATGCTGGAAGTGATATAAAGGCTGGCGGGGAGATGGAGTGCCAATAATGTTGAAAGATGTGAGGATACTGTGGTGATAGTTTGGCTTTGAATTACAGAAAAGGATCAGTAAGTAGAAAGATGTTAAGATGTTAAGTCCCTGGCATGAGTAGATGTGTTTTCCAAAAGCAAGACAGCTAATGGGGGACCGCTGTGTTTGAAAACGCATGTGTTGAGACTTGCAACTAATGATGCAGCACTTTGTTCACAGAAACCACTGAAAAAACAATTAAATTCTATATTACACATTTTCAGGTGGAATTCTGAATTTAAGTTGAGCTATTTCTTATCTCTAAATCAAAGTTGATAAACTTGCTGTTTTTTTATGCCCAGTTTTAATTATCATATAGTTTTCTTGTTTACTGTCTACACTAGGATTATATACAGGGTGGGGAAGCAAAATGTACAATATTTTGAGGCAGGGATTGAAAGACAGTGTATGACCAATTAGTTTATTGAAAGTCATGAGAATTTATTTGCCAAAAGAAAATTTACATAATAGGAAATGTTTTTATTCTCTGTGTCCTCCTTCTTTCTCAATAACTGCCTTCACACGCTTCCTGAAACTTGCGCAAGTGTTCCTCAAATATTCGGGTGACAACTTCTCCCATTCTTCTTTAATAGTATCTTCCAGACTTTCTCGTAATAGTTTTGCTCATAGTCATTCTCTTCTTTCCATTATAAACAGTCTTTATGGACACTCCAACTATTTTGGAAATCTCCTTTGGTGTGACGAGTGCATTCAGCAAATCACACACTCTTTGACGTTTGCTTTCCTGATTACTCATATGGGCCAAAGTTTCTGAAAAGGTATGGATAATAGTGTTAGGTATGATTATGACATCAATATATGTTTGGTTTCAAAACAATTGACGTAGTGCCTGCTGAGAAAAAACAACTAAATGTTCATTGTAAATTTTGCTTCCCCACCCTGTACATGGATAAAAGTCTGCTCCTTTTTACAAATATGTGTCTATTCTTCAAAGAAAATCTGTACAAAAAAAAAAACAAAACATAGATTTGGAAGCTAATTTGGATGATCAACCGATAATAATAAACACAACATACTTCATGAAGACACTGACTAGTCATCTGCCATAACCCAGAATTGAACCAGGGACCTTCAGAGATTCAACCCAACACCCTCCCAATTGAGCTACTTCAGCAGGGAGTGTAGGGGTGACATGATGGTTAGTACTGTTGCCTCACAGCAAGAAGGTCCTGGGTTTGTTTGTGGGGGGGTGTATGTTTTCTCTATGTTTGCGTATGTTCTCTCTGGGTACTCCCACTGCCCTCAGACACGCACCAATAGGTTAATCTAATGCCACGTTTCCACTGTGTGGTATCGGCTCGACTCGACTCGGCCTTTTTGCATTTCCACTACAAAAAAGAACCTGGAATCTGGTACCCGGTACTAGTTTTTTGGTATCACCTCCGCCAAGGTTCCAAGCGATACTAAACCGTGACGTATAACACTGCAGACCACTGATTGGTCAGACAGTTGTCTCTGTAACAAAAAACAGATGCGGAAGTGGACAGTAAATATAGCGGTACATTAATCCACATGATAACAGTCCAAAACTACACCATGGTCGGTCCAGGAGATTCAGTCTTCGGTGAATGACGTCAAAATTCAGACGAGACAACACACAAAAAGTGAGTTTATCAGCAATGCTCTGAGCAGACGACATGGAAATAACGCGCCGCATCGCTGTGACGTCCAGGTACTGTAAAATCAGTAGTATCCTGTAATGGAAACGGTCTCCAGGAATAGCGAGCCGAGCCGAGTCGAGCTGGTTGCACATAGTGGAAACACAGCATAAAATTGCCCATAGGTGTGAATATGACAGAGGTTGGTTGTTCATCTGTATGTCAGCCTGTTGATGAACTGGTGACACATCCAGGGTGAACCCCATCTGAAACATAGTTAGGATAGGCTCCAGCCCTCCACCCACTGCGACCATCTGGAGGATAAAGCATTTCAGAACATGAATGAATGAATGAATGAATGAATGAATAATAAACCCACAACTGCTACGTTCAATTATGGAGTGCCACAGGGTTCAAATCTGGGTCCACTTTATTTTCATTCCCCTGACATTTGATCTGACAAGTTGTTAAGATCTCTTAAATTTAACAGCTCTCCATAACTTGCAGATTAATGATTGGAGATCTTGTCAATTAAAACATTCAAAAGATGACTTCATACAAAGGTTTAAGGGTTTGGGTGAAGGTTATTTGCTTTAAGTGATGATTTTAGCAAAAACTAGAAGATATTCCCTTTCAATTTAAGTCGAATAGATGCAGTTCGGCCTTACTCTTCTCTTATAAACACAAACCTTTCCTTAGGGTTAGGCTTACAAAATGAATGGACGGTTAAAAATGTGAAGTTTTCACCAGTATTCTCCAGTACCTCTGCTTCCAAGACTAAATCGTCTTCCAAAATTAGGCTTCATCTTCAACTACCACCTGAAATAAACCTTACAAAATATAGTCATTCAGTCATAGGAGACAACTCACATAACAGCATTATCTGTTTGGTGATTATGCACTCAGCTCATTGGCGAATTGCAATCTGGCAATATGGAGTCTCCTGGATTAATAACATGTTTGATATCAAATATTAAGATATTAAATATTAAGTCTGTAAACCTCTCACTCTACACGATAATTGGTTCTAACCCTTGAAACACAATTGTCCTCTGATTGTCTGGAGGGGTGAAATGGACCCAAAATCACCCTGATTATTTGTTGCAGAAGGGTGCATCTTAAGAGACATTGAAAAAAAAAAAAAAAATCACCGCTATTTTTCCATCATTTGCAATCGGCTCTCCATGCCTTGGTGTCCTACTATAATAATCTGGCTCCAGAATGTATTACAGAACTGCTAATGCTTTATATCCATGCAAGGCCCCTCTGGTTCTCTGAGAAGGTCTGCTGGTTGTACCTCCCTCAAGACTGCATTTGCTGTTGTGGGTCCCAGGCAGGTGCAATAGCCTCCCTCTGGGAGTCATGTCAGCAAACCCTCCTGGGTGCATTAATTCACACCTGGAAATTGTTTTTGTACCAAACATATTATATTTTCTTTCTACTGTGTATGGTCTGTAGCTGAAATGCTCTTCTTACGTCTTTTATCCTGCTGTAAATCACTTTATAAACTAGGTCTAGAAAAGCATCGCAATTTTACTCACATAAATACCAATAGTGTACTGTAATGACAGGTGCCTCTTCAGAAGGTTGAAGCTATACTTTCCTTGATTTTATAACTTATCATTATCAGCCTCGCAATATGAGTCCTTCAAGTCTACTTCATCTTAATGCATGTTTGTCAGAAATTGTCCTTTTAACATCATTTTGATAACCCTCCAACCTGCTCATTGCAATCAACTCGGTAAATTCCACTCCCACTGCCCAGCTGTATCATACTACCGCTTAAAGGCACTTCATTGCTTGGAGAGCCTATGTGCATTAATTATGTAGTTACATTTAATTTATTCTAACTCTGCATTAATGTGATGCAGTTGTCACAAAACAAGTGATTGTGAGACTACTCATTCTTCATGTTTGATCGAGGAATACTAACTAAGTTTGGGTGTGATAAAAAGAAAGCGGTCGATAAATAATTTATTGAAAACCACTGAGCTGACCATCTGGAAGGTGTCTATCCTCCACAGCAGCGCTCTCCGTAAATCATTTCCGTCGTCTTACCACTTCTGTCATCACACTCTCTATATTCCTAAGCCTTCTCTCAATTTGCCTTGGCGTGCCAAACTTTGGCTCTCCTGGTTCTGCTGGTAAAGAAAATCCTGGCATCTCTTCCAGGCACTGCAATTCCTCCGCCTCAATCCGAGTCTTAGCCTCCCTCTATTTTCCCATAAGCCCAGTTCCCAGAAGCCTGTTCTTTCATGGCACAGCCAAGCTCTCCAGATTCCTCCATTTGGTCTTGGTGAGAGCTGACTTGGAGCTCTGCTGAGGGGTGGTGCTGTGGCCTCTCTCCAGTTACCAGGCCTGCCAGGATCCACAAGTCTTTCCAACGAACGCCGTCAGTGCCAGGGCGGATGGAGGGAGGGTGCAGGAGAGGAGGAGGGGGAGAAAAGCAGGGAGTGGGATTCTGGGATCATTTCGCTGTGACCCATATCCCTCCGTTATGCTCTGAATGCCTCAATATGAAAACAACCCAATTACTGTTGACCCCTGCACCGCCTCCAAAACACAGCAGCAGTGACTAATTAAAACCGAAAGGGTTCCCGTTCCTTCCTTTGTTTTTACTCAGTGTGGGAGTTAGTGTGTGTGTGTATATTGTTGTGTTTAACTGAAAACGCCATTTGTGTGTCTGCATATTTGTGTGCGTGGCAATGAAAGGAAAGACTTTACATGAGTGCTTGTGCTGAATAAAAATACGATTGTCCATGTGTAGTCAGAGACCAGCTGTATTTCAGAACATGTGTTCAACTTCTGGGCAGAAGACATAAAATGTACTTCCTAAATAAATGCTGTGTTCATGTGGTTGAAATGCTTAAAAGACTATTTGATTTCAACATTTGTCTGTGTAGCTCTCATTTGCTCAGGTCATCGTTGTTCTTGGTTCAACTGGACTGGTTTAGCTCTTCTGAAAACGTTTCATCTCTCATCCAAGAGAGTTCCTCTTCTTCTTTGGATGAGAGATGAAACGTTTTCAGAATTGCTAAACCAGTCCAATTTGAACATTTGTGTATTCTTTGTGTGTTTACATGAAGTTAATGTGGAGTTTTGTGCTGGGAGTGAATCATTTGTTAGTGTTAGCCACTGACTGTCTCAGCTGCGTATGTTCATCCACACTGATGTCTATGTGGAGGACTCAGGTCGCTTTTTCTGTGAAAGTCCTTTTGAGCTGGTCTTGTTTCCTTCTGTGCTCTTTTCTGCTCATTAAAGCAGCAACAACAGATTAGAATTTGGATTTAATGAACATCAACAGACGACTAGCTCCCAGGACAACACAGACTCTATTACAAACTCCATGTAAACACACAAACAGGCCAAAATTGAACACTGGACAATCTGACTTCTTACCCAACTGTTAAAAATCAAACACACCCATATCAGGCTCAACATCCTCCATTTATCCATCATCATCATTGCAAACACACACCATACCGCACTGTAATGTGCAATAACCACTCACAGAACATGTGCCTCATGTCTGGTACATGTATGTTTACACTGTTACATTTGCACATTTTTATACTACTTCTATATATATATTTTTTTTTTAAATGGTACCCATTCTTACAGTATATCTCTGTTTTTACATATTTCAGTTGCACACTATTTTATACTTTAAAGATTTTTTAATACATGTCTGTATCTTATTGTGTTGTTATTTAGATGTAAGTGCTCTGTCACTTGCAGAGACCACCTGCATGACAATGACAATAAAGCCTATTCTATTCTATTCTATTCTATTCTATTCTATTCTATTCTATTCTATTCTATTCTATTCTATTCTATTCTATAGTGATTCTTAATTGCAGTATTTTACATGTACCTGCTATTAATTATCAAATAGTGTACCTTTATTTACCTCAGCCCCAGAGCAAACTGGGGCTTTTGTGAAACACACCTTTATTTCTGTTGTGTTTATTATTATAATTTTTAATATACTACTACTATTATTATTATTATTATTATTATTATTATTATTATTATTATTATTATTATTATTATTATTATGCACATTCTACTGTAGCAGAGACATCCCTGTTTTTTGATGTGCTCATCATACCTGTTTGTGAACATGGACTGAACTCTCCAGGTTGAACTGTTTTTTTCTCCTAGTTGCTGTTAAGCCAGTCTTACATTTTTATTACCTCTGCCAGGAGGTATTGTGATCACTTTGCTGTGTGTTTGTGTGTTTGTGTGCATGTTTGTTTGTTTGTTAGCAAGATAACTCAAAAAGTTATGGACAGATTTTCATTAAATTTTCAGGAAATGTTGATACTGGCACAAGGAAGACATGATTCAATTTTGGTGGTGATCAGGGGGCGGGGTTGGGGGGGGGATCTGTCTTGGCGGAGGTCTGCGCTCTCTGAGTGCTTTTCTTGTTTATTAATATTTTCAATATTTTATTAAGCCGTTTGTGTTCTGAGTGACAAGTACGACACCACTCTAGGGGTTAGCTGACTCCATTTCTAAGCTAACAGCTGAACAGCTGTCTTGGGTGTCTACATGTCTGACACCTGCTTCTGGACTGATTTCTATGTAGCAGACCTCACCCCCCCTAAATATGTTTCTCCTGCTCATACACAATGGTAACAGTGTGCAACACCAGTTTGTTGTTTTTGGTTGTACAGAAATGGACTTAAACACAAACTGTATGCATACAAATGTATACAACCGCACAATCATGTGTGACTTTTACATTTTGATATATATTGAGTAATTTTCAGATACCATGTATGCTATACTTTATTAAGATAAGATAAGTTAAGTTAAGTTAAGTTAAGTTAAGTTAAGTTAAGTTAAGTTAAGTTAAGTTAAGATAAGATAAGATAAGATAAGATAAGATAAATCTTTATTTTCACAGCACAGGCATACTAAGTACACAATACAATGAAATTGGAGTACTGCTCCCCATGGTGCATTAAAAGAAGGCAATAAATAATAAAAACAGAACAAAATATACATACAGGTTATAAAAATCTATGTGTGCAAAAATATGCATATGTACACAAATATAAACAAATATTAAATACAGTGAGTAAAATGCATAAAAATCAAAAGTACTGCTGATAGTCCAAAGAAAAGCACAGTGTGCTCATTGTTTAGGGTTATTGCCCTGTTGTAAAAACTGCCCCTGAGTCTGTTTGTCCGATGCATTTCATAACAACATGATATTTTTCCTTGTATCTGAGCTTATTCTATTTTATCAGAACATCCTTGATTTTAAGGTAAAAGCGAAGCACATCAGCAGGCTGTTTCTGTCTCACCAGTCGGACCCGGGGGGCCCGGGGCGACGACTCATCAACCTGCTGATGTGTCTGGCGGTGACGGGAGCTTCCAATCCAATCTCTATTTCATTCAATTATCATCCCCTGCAACAGGCCTGTGCGTTGTTTGCCCTCGAGTGGAACTCATGTCGCACCAACAGTAGCTGCTCTCTTCAGGACTGAACACCATTTCTGTTCAAACACACACAGCCCTGAGATCCAGATAAACAAACTGTAATGGAAACACACCCTCCGAGGTATTGTGTCGCCTCAAACCGATTCCTGTTAAAAGAAAACATCCGATTGAAAACACTGACCTGTTATATGTTGTTTGAGACCGGAGTTTAATCAGCCATCGCTTTAAAAGAACAAATGTCTAACAAGTCCAGAACAAAAAGGCTGTGATTTGTGACAGAACCTGGAGCTGCTCCATTGACAATTAATTGTGCTTACACTTTGGTGGTTCACACAACACTTGTCAGAGTTTTTAAACACCAAATGATTTCACTGTAGTGCTAACATTTGTTAACAGGAAAAAAAAAAACAAAAAAAAAAACTACTCATATTCACTCAGAGAAACCCTGGGTGGCATCATTGTAATTGCAAAGTTACTGCCATATTTATTGTCAGATGTCCAAGGGTTTTTCTCCGGTTGGCTTATAATGAACAGAAACTCTTTTGTTTCTAGAAAGAGCTCGACTGAATTGTTCCAGCAGGCTATGAAAACAGTTTGGTCTTTTGGAATGGATTTATTTAACAGGAAGATTTCTGTTGGAGGAGAGCTGCATCCTGTGCACCTGGTTATGTTTTATAATGAGGGAGTAAAGTTGAATCTACTTAGACTTTCTACTTTCTTGTAATTTATACCATCCAAACAGTCAGTTGCACTTGTAGAATAGCATTCAAACCCAGAGTATACAGGCAGTATGTATGTGGTTGGATCAGCACAGCTAAGTTATTCATCTTTGAAATGTAGTCTTATGTGAAGAGTGTCTTTGAACTCAATTCTATTCTTTGAGCACCTCAAATATTTAGACACATAGTTATTTCCCAGTAGAAATGTTTGACTTTTAACAGAAAAATATCTAAGTTTCTGCAGTAAAACGTTTCATTTTCAGTCTGTCTGTTCTCATTTAACTCAAACTCACATGTCAGTGTCACAAATAATATATATATTTTTTTGTACCCTAGCACCTGAAAATCAGGAATGGAGTCATTTCTCTCATGTTAGCAGGATTTTTTATGATTTACAGGGAACATGGATAACATGTTTAAAAAATACACCTGGATAACAACAGAATAAAAGCATGGGTCACATTCAATCCTTTATCGGGCAATTGACTATTTTCGGTAATTTCCACAAACATTATATATGGGGCCAATCCTGTGCCTCAGTGACGTCAAGAAACATGTTGGTTTTTATAAAATTATACAATGATTCAGACAGATTATATAGAAATTTCAAATGTCACAACCCAGCTCTGAGGTTGGACAAAATGGAGACAAATGAGGTGGTAAAAATATAACACATTTATTAATCAAACTAACAATAACAAAAACACAATATGCAACAAAAACACCAGTCAAGAGGAGCATGAGGACCAGGGCAGGGCAGAGCAGGACCAGGCAGACCAGATTAGAGGGCAGACACGAGAGAGCGACCAGAGAGACCAGACCAGAGAGAGAGAGAGCGACTATCCACGTCAGACTGTTTAAATAGGCGTGTCACACCTGTCACAGGTGTCACTGATCAGGACATCTCCATCTGAAAAAGAAAACTGACAGTGTCCCTAGTACCCGAAAGGTGTGGGGCCGTCACACAAAGCTGTAAACAGTAGTCATTTTTCCACTGGATATATGCGCAAAACTTTACTGGTATTTCCTAAATGTCGAAAAAACAGAAGTGCAATGTTGTTTTTTCCATTAAGTCACAAATGCAATGATTTGCTTATTTATTGCAAGATGACACGAGAAGTCATTCCATAAACATGGCGACAAACGTAAATTTTGTGTTGATTTACAGATGCACTATATTCATTATTATATATTGTCCCTCTATCTCATACTAAATTAAACTAGAAGCACTTGGAGAGCGCAGACCTCCACCAAGGCAGATCAGTGCCCCCCGATGTCTGTCTGTCTGTCTGTCTGTCTGTCTGTCCGTGTGCAAGATAACTCAAAAAGTTATGGACGGATTTGGATGAAAATTTCAGAAAATGTTGATACTGGCACAAGGAACAAATGATTAAATTTTGGAGGTGATCGTGGGTGGTGATCATGGGTGGGTGGGGCACTGATCTGCCTTGGCGGAGGTCTGCGCTCTCTTTTCTAGAAAAGCACTCATAGAGCGCAGACCTCCGCCATGGCAGATCACTATAAAAATAGACCGTTTGGGCTTTTTAAATTTTTTTTTTAAATACTGTTTTCCTTGTGTTTATTGTTATTATTATTATTATTATTATTATTATTATTATTATTATTATTATTATTATTATTATTATTATTATTTATCCTCCTAAGACTCAGGAAATGTCAGCAAAGTACAAGCTTTTTTTGTTTTTCATTAAATAAGTGCCTATATTCAAAACATGATGATGCAACAGTTTTTTCAGATGTGGTTTTTACATTTTTTTATGAAATGTCCTTTGTGGTGGACAGTTTTCTTTTCTTTTTTTTGTATAAAGCTGTGAAACTCTTGACCACAAATGTGGACAGAAAACCCATAGGTGGGTCTTAGGAGGTTATACATACATATATATATATTTATTTATTTATTTATTTATTTTACTGTGTGTATACCGAGTTTTAACCGTGTAACTACTTTTGGAGTTCAACCAGTCAAAATAGCAGCTGGACTGATTTAGAAAAAAAAAGAGCTCCAACACAAAAACTACTTCTTGGCCAAAATTCAAATACTTGTTGTTCAGTGTGTTCCAGTTCACGGTTCATGTTCAGCATCCTAAATCTCTTATTGATGTGCATTCTGAGTGCATTATTTAGTAAAAACCTGCCAAACCTCAATTCCTCTCTTTGTCTTTTTCTATTATTTCACCCTATTTGGACCCTAAAACACACAGTAAAACAAAACCACTGAAGAAAAGGAACACAAACACATACTCACAACAGCTTTTATCACACTACAGATGCAAATTCACAGCTGCATGTCTACCTGGAATGATGTGTCAGGGGTTAAAGAGTTAAAAAAAAAGAAGTGGGGTAGCAAAACTAAAACTTTGCTGCCATAGATTTAACAAGAAGGATGCGGTGAGTATTCGACAGTAATTGTGGATGTTTGTTTTAGTCTGTTGGAGAGGCTGTCAGGTGGGATTCACCATGAAGGGAGAAGCGATGAACATAGAATATACAAACTGATTCCTTGTGAAATCCTTGTAATATGGTCCCAACATGGCACCTTTTGTAATGTTTTCATACCCATCAGGCAAATATATTAATACAACACACAGATCATGGTGTAGATTCTGCAATCAGATTGTCTCAGCATGAGATAGATAAAAGAATACATCTAACACACTTCTGCCTTTATTCCAGTCCTGTTTATTGCATTATAGCTGCACTCAACAGCACATGGTTCTAATATTAACTCATGGATATTTACTCTGTCAGAGCCGTTCCATTAAATAGGTTCCATTTCTGTCCCCAGGACGTTATCCATATCCATATCCATATACATACATACATACATATACTGTACATATACATACATACATACATATACTGTACATATACATACATATAGTGTACATATACATATAAATACTGTACATACACATATACAAATACATATACACATATACATACATGTAATGTACATCAAGGTTATCGTTGACAAAAACTAATAAAATGATGAAAACTAGAATTGTAAAAACACTTTTGTGATCTGAAATAAATAAAAACTATAATTAAAAGAAAAAAAAGATAACTAACTGAAACTGTTGTGTGTTTACAAAACTAACTAAAACATATAAAATTATGGAGAAAATTCCCTTCGTTTTCTTCTTTTTCAATGTCAGATTGATACAAAATCGATTTATTTCGCTCTAGCAGTTTTAGCTAGCGTCACCATACGACACTTGACGGTCCGTCACATGTGGTCACTTGTGGTTTCCAGTCGTCTTCTGGTCCCCACACTACCTGGAAACATGGAGACTAAAGCTGGGAGAAAGCAGCAGAGTTCTGTCTGGGATTTATTTGAATACGACGGAGAAGAAGAGAAAAGATACGACAAAACTAAAATTAATACTAAAACTAAACTTAAAGTAAGCATTTAGAAAAAAAAAAAGAAAACTAATAAAAGCTAGCAAACCTGCTCTAAAAACGAATTAAAACTAACTGAATTAGAGAAAAAAAAAAGTCCAAACTAAACAAAACTAAACCATAATGAAAAATCCAAAATTATTACAACCTTGGTGTACATACACATATACATATAAATACTGTACAGGGTGGGGAAGCAAAATTTACACTGAACATTTAGTCGTTTTTTCTCAGCAGGCACTACGTCAATTGTTTTGAAACCAAACATATATTGATGTCATAATCATACCTAACACTATTATCCATACCTTTTCAGAAACTTTTGCCCATATGAGTAATCAGGAAAGCAAACGTCGAAGAGTGTGTGATTTGCTGAATGCACTCGTCACACCAAAGGAGATTTCAAAAATAGTTGGAGTGTCCATAAAGACTGTTTATAATGGAAAGAAGAGAATGACTATGAGCAAAACTATTACGAGAAAGTCTGGAAGATACTATTAAAGAAGAATGGGAGAAGTTGTCACCCGAATATTTGAGGAACATTTGCACAAGTTTCAGGAAGCGTGTGAAGGCAGTTATTGAGAAAGAAGGAGGACACATAGGATTCTGTTGGGTTTCTGTAAATTGACTTAGAGTCTGGTTTTGACCAACTCTATACATAAAATGTCAAGAGATAACTTTTTTGTGATGTGGCGCTATATAAATAAAATTTGATTGATTGAGTGATTTAATTGGTTTTCCCCTGTAAGTCGCTTTGGAAAAAAGCATCTGCCAAATGCGTAAACATAAACATAAACATGCGTAAACATAAACATAGAATAAAAACATTTTCTATTATGTCAATTTTCTTGTGGCAAATAAATTCTCATGACTTTCAATAAACTAATTGGTCATACACTGTCTTTCAATCCCTGCCTCAAAATATTGTAAATTTTGCTTCCCCACCCTGTATACTGTACATATACATATGAATACATATAGTGTACATATACATAAACATACACATATACATAAACATACACATATACATATACATACACATATACAAATACAAATACATATACGCAGGGTGCGATTTGTCAAAAAAACAGAGGGGGGGGTTGTTTTTGGGGTTTTTTTTATCATGAAAAAACAACCAAATCAACAGGCTTAATTCTTTTTTAAGTTAACGGTAGGTTCTATTACATGTTGAACATTCATCTTTAATGCAAACTAAAAATACATGAAACATTTAATTTTCTGTGACAGCCACACCTGCGATGTGGGAGATGGCCTAATTAAGTTTCAGGACCATGGATAAGGGCTGATCACACCAACATGGTTGAGGATTTATGGCAAATGGGCAACTCAATTAGACTATAAAATGTAACATTAAACCTAACTGATTAAGATTTCACATCATGTCGAAATAATTCAGCTAATTAGACTAAGTCAACAGTTTGCGCTGATGTCGGACTTCATGTGTTGAACATGCAGTTGTACATGTACATTAGTGTCTGCAGATGTACGGCCGTACGACCTGCTGTGGGTACCTCACACACATCTGAGAGAGAGAGAGGAGAGAGAGAGAGAGAGAGAGAGAGAGAGAGAGAGAGAGAGAGAGAGAGAGAGAGAGAGAGAGAGAGAGAGAGAGAGAGAGAGAGAGAGAGAGAGAGACACTGATATATACAAAGAGAGATAGGTAAGGTATACAGTGTATTTATGTGAATGGGGATGTTTGTTAATTCTGAGACAGCTGACAGTTTGGTTCAGGTGAAAGTTAGTGCCAGTAATGTAGGCATGAATTTTTTGCTTGAATTAAGCAAAAAAAAATCTGCCAGTGGAACAAGTGAAAATTATCTTGGTAAGATTTCTTGAAATAAGATTTTCAAGATCTGTTGTCTAAAAATAAGTTCTTATATCTCACTGAAAAGTTACTCTTTAGGTGATTATGTCTTATTTTAAGTGTGATGAGATATTTTGACTAGATATGAGAAAACTACCCTTGTTAAAATTTAGATTTTTGCAGTGTAAAAAAGTAATAAAGTTGCCAAAGATGGATCATTACACATTTTAAATACTTGATTCTGTCTGTTATCAGCTTCATTGTTCAAAGTAGATTAAAAAAAGTTTATTTTGGAAGAGTTTTAACAAGAATTTGGTAGTGGCGGCTGCTCGTCTTTCAGAGAGAGGAAGCTCATTGTCGGCTTACATTAAAAAAAAAGTCAAGTTATTTAAACATAAATTCGGCCCTCTGTTCCTTTTTAAGAAAATGGTCAGTGACCTTATCATACCAAGTAAACAAGAAAACGTTGAAATTATGTTAAATTGAAACAAGGAAGTACAATGTGTGTGTTTTATTTACAGTGCAAGAAATGAACAAGTAATTTCGTAGTGGTTTCTCTCTCGATTTCACAGCAGAATGCGCGACGGTATTAAACTGAACTGTGTCAGTGAAGGAGTAGATCGTCAGCTTCCTGATAAAACCTGCTAAGTGACATTTTTGGTTGGGAATAAAAACCTGCTATCTCCCCTATTATAGCTTCAAATTTCAGTCTCCTGTGAAAGTTGTTTACATTCCATCATAAGTACCAACATTAAAGGAACAGATATTTTTTGTCATATTTCACAGTTTCCTTTTATATAAACAGTTTTTTGTTTCTCCTGTAAAATTTGCCAAAAGTCACATAGCAGGTTTTATCAGGAAGCCGACGATTACTCAAAATAGCTGTCAATCAAATGGGATTCAGCCTTTCGACTGATCCTCCAATCAGCTTGTGGAAGCCTGGCGTCCAGCCCAGCCCAGCTCTGCCCACAGCTCCATTCACCCCCAAAGACACCCGACGTCCGGGGGCGGGACAACATGGTGGCATTTATCCAATTACTGTCCAGTTTTGAGGCAATGAAAAAAACTGTTCCACTCAGTCCCATTGAAGCCCATGGACGCTGAGTGTCTACGGACAAATGCACTGAGCAGAGATCGTATGAGAAAACAGCGCAATGGGAATGTATGAGAAGTGAACATCGAGTCCGTTGATTTGTGATAAAGCTGATTCTGAACGAACTCGTCTTTGAGATGAACGTGTTCTAACACATTTGTAGTCAATGAAATGTCAACACAACCGTACATATTTAACCATTTAATTTTCGTAATTTTAGGGAAGCCGCTGGAATTTGGCATCCATTCAGTGACATGTCTCATAAATTGTTCATGTGCAGCAAATTGGAGTAAAAACCTCGGTTAAAGTGCATATTGTGTACATGTCTAAGGAATGCATTTAAAACATGCAATAAGACTTAAAACACTGAAGAGAAAAGTTGGAATAAAGCAGTATTCTGTATATTTTGTTTCCATGGTCAGACTCAGAATAGTCCCATTGGTGTTAATAGTGGGATATTAGTGCACATGTGGCTGGTTCACCGTGTAGCTTCTCCATTTGGATCCCATTCTTACACACATTGTGTTTGCACTTTGTAATCACAGCTCCCAAATGCACTGACTGCTTACAGTGCTTCGGATGGCTGACTAAATCTTGCATTTCTCTGTGGATTTTTGCATCACCTAGGATGCATATTATGAGCTTGTATTCTTTTTTTTTTATGAATAAATATTTCATTTTTCATTTTCCAACTGCCCATATAGGAAAATACTGAGCTGTTTGTTCCTGGTTCTTGTCAGTGTGTGTTTTCGGTTCCTCTTTCTCCTTCACCCTCAGCAGCACCTCTGTCTGTCCTCTGGGAGATTTCAGCCCAGCAGATGGTCAAGGTCGAGCACTTAACCGGACTGTGCTGCACATCAAAAAGTGGCTCCAATAAAAAAAAAAAAAAAACAGCTCTAAAGCCTAAACTCTCACTCCAAATCCTCACATACTGATAATGCGTGCTCATGAACCCCCTCCTTGGTGTCCACTTTCCTCACATGGTCCTATAGAGTTAATTTTCAAAGTGCACCTGTACCAGACAGATGTTAACCCTTTATTGGGCAAGGACGTATTTTTGGTCATTTTCGCACACTTTACAGGACAGTGACAGCAACACTTCCAGTGAGGACAGTGAGTCAACAATCTCAGGTCTGATGTGGTCTACAGGGTCTGTAAGGTCCACCTCTGTGTGAACGGTGAGTGTACCTGCTTTGTTTGGTACCATGAAGTAATGGTACTAATGTAAGGAATGATGTTCAAAGGGATCATGAGGATGTGGACAGGGGTCTTATGTTGGTCTAATGTTCTAGAAGTGATGTTCTAATGTTCTAAAATACATGGTCCTTTTACCACATATGTGTTTTTCTTGTATTGTTTATATTTACTTCTTGTATTTCTTTTTCTTTCTTTTTTTTTTGTTGACACTTATGGGTAAGGAACCAAATATGGTAACTTCATTGACCTTTATTTTCTACATGACATTAACAAATTTTGAAAAATTTCACCACAGCAATAAAGTGTTGTTAGGTCCTCCAATAAGACACTTTGGGCATGATTTACTAAAGGTAAAAACACATTAAAGCTGATCTACTAACAGGATGCACTGAGGGTTGCGTCTCTCAAATGGGCAAAATCGGTTGTGCAACCCATTTAGCGTGTTAGCCTTAATGAATATGCAATATGGGCCTTTCTGCCAGATTGCACAGAATTATTGGGAGGAGTAGATGCAAATGTTTATTTAGCACATGAAATGCGATTTACCAAACCTGAAATTGACTGTGGCGGCTGATTTTGCATCTATATTTAGCACATCTGAAAGGCAGGTTTTAACTGGCACAGCTTTGCACAAAACTGGCTGCAGTTGTTGTGGCGAGGAGGTGGCATAGGTCCAACCAAAGGCAACACAGAGAACAAATCTGTTCTGCTTGGGTCAACATTTTTAGAGTGACGGAAGAAAAAATAATTGAGACGTGTGGCCTACCAAGCAATGCCATTTTAGAACTTCTAGATCACAGGTGTCAAACTTGGCCCGCCAAAGTGTCCAATCCGGCCTGTGGGATGAATTTGTGAAATGCAAAAATTACACTGAAAATGTTAGCAATCAAGGATGTTAAAATCATTTTCGGTCAATTCAATCTAAAGTGGGTCAGACCAGTAGAATACTATCATAATAACCTATAAATAACGAAAAAAGCTAATTTTTCTCTTTGTTTTAGTGTAAAAAAAAAAAAAAAAAAAAAAGGAAAATTACACAAACATGTTTACATTTACAGACTAGTATGTGGAATTGTACCAATATTCTGCCTGTTACTGAATGTCTTTTTGTACAGTATTTGAAGATCCACTGTGATCTGTAAGTTGTGATAAAAATGATAAACTAAGGCATAATATTGTTAAAACTGCACTCATTTTTCAGGTTGTTCATATTTGTTCATGTTATGTTCAAATACAGTTCGTAGATGTAAACATTTTCATTACAGAATTTTATTTATTTTTCACTCAAAAACATAGAGAAAACTTTGGAGTTGATATTATTTATAAGTTCTTATCCTATTATTTATATTATTTTACTGGTGCGGCCCACTTCAGATCATATTAGGCTGTATATGGCCCCTCAGCTAAAATGAGTTTGACACCCCTGTTCTAGATGAACTAGGGGATGATTTGAGGCCGGTCATTCCAGCCCACTGTTGTCATTAGCGCTGGTGTATCCCAGAGCAGTTTTTCCAGCATATTGTCTCCATGACAACAACCAGTAGCGCATGCAAAATCCTCATTTTAATAGGGCCGTCTCCAAGACTTTGCACCTGTTGTCATTCATGCAGGCAATCCTAGTTGATCACCTGTGACACACAAATCAATAGCACGTGCATTTTTTAGCACAAGCAAGCAAATTTGCACCTGTTATTTCAGATCTTTATAAATCTGGCCCTAAGGCTGAAATGCAGAATTTCAGAGTATTTCTATGAGTGCCTTGTCGTGGAGGCGTAAACGACAAAGAAATTCGTGGAGAATGCATTGGTTGTCAGTCAGGCCTTCCTTTATTGTGCACAAGTGAGAAACTGACAAACGAAGCTTCGCCCTCTCTCAGAAGTCAGTTCTGACCTGTCTAGGAAGTCAGTCTAACTTATAGTAGTCTGCGCTAAGCTTAAATGTGATTGGTTAATATGATGTATGACGCTGTCGCTAAGCAGAAGAAAGAAAATAAGATACAAACAGAAAGAATGCAAGACCTTGGAGTTCTGGGAAGTTTTAGGGAGTTGGGTTATGCTGTATCTTGTGGTATCGTTAGAGACAAAGTAGCTTAGAAAACATGCAGAATTGAGAAACTGACTGAGAGTAAACATTCCTATCTAGGCCTGTGGTTAAAAACAGAATGAAAACTGAAGAGCTATCATAGGTGTCTTATAAACTAATAGAAGACTTATGGTCAGTATTAAAATCAGTATTAACAGCCTATAAAGCAGTGTTTTTCAACCTTGGGGTCGGAACCCCACGTGGGGTTGCCTGGAATTCAAATGGGGTTGCCTGAAATTTCTTGTAATTGATTAAAAAAACAAACAAACAAACAAAAAAAAAACTTCCTAATAAAAAAATATATGGTAAGTTGACAGAGACAATCCCAATTCATAAAAGACATGACAAACTGTGAAGCTGAAACTGAAGCACTGTGGTTCTGTTTATCTGTCACATGTTCATTGTGGTCAGTTTCAGATGCTGCAGCTCTTTCATAATTCATAGTTTGAGTTCTTGTTTGTTCAGTATTAATTGTCAGCCTTGTAAATCCAAGCTGGACTGACTGTACATATCCTGACCAAGGAAAATAAAATTCTCTTTGTGCAGCAATCTACACCTGGCTTTTCTGCCTCCGTCCATAATAATAGACATTATATAGACTAAATGTCCTCTGAAATTAATGTTTATTTGCAACATAGTATAGCAAACTATTACATAATCAAAAACAAATTAATTTTAGCAAAAAAAGTGTCTTGAATGTCTGGGGTCGCCAAAAATTTGTGATGTTACATTGGAGTCACAAGCCAAAAAAAGTTGGGAACCACTGCTATAAAAGGTTAATATAAATCCTTAGGTCTCAGAAACTGACAACATGAGGTCAGGAGGTGGTGTTATTAAGCAGCAAAACCATTACCAGGAAGGGACTACGGTGGTTATGGACTTCCACAGAAGAGACCAGGGTTTGTGTCCTGTGACAACATCCCAACTTGTCCGTTACAATCATAAACATAACCAAACCGAAACCATGGAACTGTCTGCATGTCTATCAGACTCTGTTGTGGGGTCAGTCTCATGTTCCTCAGTGCCTTTGTAGGGTTAGGGGTTAGGGGTAAGGGTTAGTCACTGGGGAACATAGGCATAACTTGTCTCTTGACTCATAAATGCTTGATTTTACTTTTAATTTCAGATGTTCAACTGTTGGGGTAGGAACCAAATAATAGCTTATGAAAATACCTCCCCTATATAAAACCAAACAACGCTATAAAAGGTCACAGAAACTAATCAGAAATAGTAGCATCAGTATAACGTTAAAAAGTTCAAATGAAATACAAGGAAAATATGGCTATAATAAAGACAGTATAGGCTGTTTCATGTGATCGGTGTGAGGGTGACATCGATTGTTCCAAAGTGAATCATCAATATTTCAGTGAATCTCAGGAGTCTGCAGCACGTAAAATGAAAAACCTTAGAGTGTCTCGTACAATAATTGTAAATGCAACTTGATTCCCCATGGGGACTGGGCATTTCTTTGTATGCTAGGTTTATTCTCCTGTGAGTGCCCTGGGTCCTGGGTACCAGTCCAGATCTGGAGTCAGTCCTCAGGTGCCTTCACTGCTCCTACACTGTAAGTCTGGACTTTGTATTTACTAAAATGCTTTAATTACAATGTACTTAACCCTTTCATGCATAGGCCACTCCACTGGACAGTTCTTCTCCAGCTGTTCTCTTGTATATTCATGGGTTTCGTTGTTTTAGTTCCATATCAGCCAACACAGTGGACACTTACGCACCATCCCATACACTGACATTCAGACCATTACTGTAACTTTGCTGTTCTAGATAAACCTGATCTGCACTAACATGTTTAAGTGTACAGGGTGGGGAAGCAGAATTTACAATATTTTGAGGCAGGGATTGAAAGACAGTGTATGACCAATTAGTTTATTGAAAGTCATGAGAATTTATTTGCCACAAGAAAATTGACATAATAGAAAATGTTTTTATTCTATGTGTCCTCCTTCTTTCTCAATAACTGGCTTCACACGCTTCCTGAAACTTGCGCAAGTGTTCCTCAAATATTCGGGTGACAACTTCTCCCATTCTTCTTTAATAGTATCTTTAAGAAAGTCGACATTGCTGTGTGATGTTCTATTGGTAGCATGTTCTAAAACGCCCCAAATAGCAGAATCCAGAGGGTTTAGATCTGGGCTAGAAGGCGGCCATAAACATGATTCCCAAAAATTGCTAAAGTTGGATTTGTTGCTGTTGTCAACAAGTGTTTTGGTGTTCTTGTGTAAGATTTTAACTTCAAATCATATTTTACTGCATTTCTAACGGTCTTGTTGTCTACCTCAAGTTCAATTGCCATTTTTCTCATGGATTTGGTTGGTTCCTTTAGGTTTTTGGATTTGAGAGCTTTAATAAAAGCTTTGGTACGTTTTTTGTTGCTTCCTCCACTTCCAGACTTTCTCGTAATAGTTTTGCTCATAGTCATTCTCTTCTTTCCATTATAAACAGTCTTTATGGACACTCCAACTATTTTTGAAATCTCCTTTGGTGTGACGAGTGCATTCAGCAAATCACACACTCTTTGACGTTTGCTTTTCTGATTACTCATATGGGTAAAAGTTTCTGAAAAGGTATGGATAATAGTGTTAGGTATGATTATGACATCAATATATGTTTGGTTTCAAAACAATTGACGTAGTGCCTGCTGAGAAAAAACAACTAAATGTTCAGTGTAAATTTTGCTTCCCCACCCTGTAAATCATTTGTTATTTATTAGACAAGAAGTTTTTTTTTTGCATATTATCTCCATGAAGTGAGTAATTACTAGCATTAGAATATGTTAAAATGTGAGAAGACATCAGATTAGCAGCATTAAAAATGTTTTTATTTCATTGTTTTCATATCATTTTCTGATATTGGGTTTTAAACATATGTTTCTTTACTTCAGAAATTAAATGTATGGATATTTTTGTAACTCCATAGGAAAAAAAAAAAACTCGATCGCATTGTTTTTTTCACACCTAAGGAGGAATAAAAACACTGAAGAAAAAAATCTTGACTAAGGTTCTCACAGTTCATGCATGAAAGGGTTAAATGATTTAAGTTTTATTACATTACTATAAAATGTTAAGTATATTCTACTAATTTGTAGACATGGTTGAAAGTACAAATACAGTTTAAGGTGAATGGATTTAAATCACTCAGTTTTAGTCATGACCACACCTTTTTATCTCCACATTGCATTGTGGGTATTGGGCATGTTGTTGAAAATGTGTTATTTTTCTGTGCAGGGGTTCAGTGGGGTTGTGGTGTTTGTGTTAATTTTGACTTAGTGTGTGTATGACAATGTTTACTGGCCTTTTTATGTTTGTTTTTGTATTTTTGTAGAGCTGCACCATGAGTCAGAGCCATAGGAAGAACAATGGCTTTTCTGTTCATCTGTAATTGTCTTTGTTCATTGTACATGTTTATGCCTTCCTCTTAAGAGTACTGCCTGTACTCTTAAATTTCAATGAGTAAACTCCTTGCATAACTTCTGTCCATGCTACAATATATTAAGTTTAGTAATTATACAAAGCAATTTATAAAGTAAAAGATTTTAGTTTAATACTTTCATGCACAAATTATGAGAACCTTGATCAAAATATTTTTCCTGAGTGTTTTTATTCCTCTTTAGGCATGAAAAAAAACAAACAATGCGATTAAAAATTTTCTTCTGAAAAATAATTAATAATTAAAAAAAAAACAATAATAATTAAAAAAAAAATAAAAATACATGAAAAAAATAATAATGAAAAAAAAAAATCTTATGAATCTATTTTTCATGAAGTTGCAAAAATATCCACTCAGCTGGACACCACATGTTTAATTTTTGACGCACAGAAACATGTATTTACTGATAAATTGTGTGAAAACTATGGGGAGGGCTTGTGATTCTGGGGGTTTTTGCTCAGGAGAGATCTACATAATGTTACCAGTTCATGCCAGAAAAGATATGTAATGTCTTTAAACTTTAATAAAGATATGTGTAAAAAACAACAACAACAACAAAAAGAACAACAAAATTCATAAATATACAAGAGACCAGCCGTAGAATAGCTGTCCACTGGAGTGACCTGTGTGCATGAAAGGGTTAAATCAACTTAGAATTGAGTCCAATGAACTGATGATATTAAGTTAATGTTTATACAAAGCAATTGACATTGCAACAAATTTGAAGTTAAATTAACTTGGCATTTAGAGTGTTGTACTTAAAATAGCAGTTCCATTCAAATCAAGCATTTAAGTTTAATACTCTCAAGTTTTCATTATTCGTTACTTAAATTTTTTAAGACAACTGGTTTACTCAGATTTTTTAAGTAAACTCAGCTTACCCGGTCTTACAGTGTAGTGCACTAGGATGGGCCCAAAGCAGAGAATAAATGAAAACAATGAAGTCAACTAAAAAAAAGAAAAAGGCAGCTTTTTCACCTGGTTTTAAACTGGATCTAATTTTGTGTGCCACTGGGTCATAGGTGTTTATCCAGCACAAATGCAATGAAAAGATTTCAACAGATGGTGGAATGAGGGAAAAGCAGTCAGGGAAAACAACATCTGTGACATGCTTATGTTTTTCAGCACACAAAAAGATGTTTCTCCCTCCTCAAGAAGCAGCAACATTATTCATGAGAAACAAGGTCTCGAGAAACAGCAGCTCTAATGACTCAACCACAGCGAGAACGCAGATCTGGATCATCTGGACCGTGGTCTTGTTTAAGGTTTAATAATGCAGCGTGCAGTGACATTAATGGCCCGAGCGGGGAAATGGCGCAGAAAGTGTTGGCGTTGGGTCGAACCTGTTGCTTGCGACGTGTCTCCTGTTTCTTGAGAGAGACGGCGGGCAAGGTGGAGATGGGCCGTGTGTGTGTTTGTGTGTTGTGTTAGATCTGGTCCAGACCCGCGGGAGCACAGGGCTTTGAGAGCTCACTGAGGACGGCCACATCAGGGCAGCCCACAGACAGCTGGCTCCCTCAGATGATGCATTGGCCTTGGCATCCTAATTGGCCCCAGTGCCTCAGCTAGGGGGCCTGGTGTTTCTGGTTTGTTTGTGTGTACCCATGTGTGTGTGTGTGTGTGTGTGTGTGTGTGTCTTTGTCTTTCTATGATCTGCACAAAATAAAGACCCTCTGTGTGTGCATGCATTTGTTTTCTGAATACATCTGTTTGTGTGCAGCACACATCTGCATTGTGGGCTGGATTTTTAGTGTTGTTTTTTTTTTTTTTGTGTGTGTGTGTGTGTACAGGTGTGGGTGTGTGTGACTGTGTGTGCTGTTGGTCTTCCTGTCTTTTTCAATGTACACCACATGCAGCGCTTTGGGCTGGGATGTACTTCCACTGACCTTTCATCTGCTGCTGCACAATCCACGGAGAACATTCACACACACCCACAGAGGACACATGGTTTCTAATAGTGTGTCCTATTATTTATCTGTTCATTATTTTGACTCATTATCTTCTATTTGACTTAGGATGTAACTCTAATTTCCCATATGAAAGTGAATATAAAGCTGCAGAAAAAGTTATCAGACCATCCTTGTTTTTTCAATTTCTTGTTCATTTTAATGCCTGAAACAACTAAAGGTACATTTGTTTGGACAAATATAATGATAACAACAAAAACAGCTCATAAGAGTTTAATTCCAGAGCTGATATCTTAGCCATTTTCCATGGTTTTCTTTGCCCTTTCATGCATGAATTATGAGAACCTTAACCCTCCGGTATCTGGGTGCGCCTTTTAGGCACACTTTGCACTTCGTGTTAAAAAACTTCATATTATTTTTCACAATTTAAATAAGGTTAGAATTTAAAAGTTTTTCATTTTTGCATGATCTTTAAAATTCTGGCCACCAACTAAAATGTGCACATTGTAAACAAAAGAAAATTACAAGACTAGCATCTGTCTCCCAAGTGTGCCTAAAATGCACTATTTCTTCTATTTGATATGTATGATTAGGGCTGACCTTGATTTACAAAAATAAAATCAAATTAGTGCAGAAAAACGAATCAATATATAATATTTAATAGTTTTATTCAAAGATGTGCATTTTACACACACTTGGTGACAGATGCTAGTATTTTTGTACATTTGACTTAGTGCCAAAAATAATCAATAATCATTAACCAGTGTTGGAGTTAATCATTGACATATACCAGGATGAAAAAAATCAAATCATATGTAATTCACTTTTTATGTAGCATATTGGAAATTTTTTTTTTTTTGTGTTTTTTTGCATCCAAAAAAAAAAAAAATGTTTTGTTTACATTACAAACACAGCATTTAACGGGTTAAAAAATGTGACAGTTATTGAGTATTTGGTATTTTTATTTACAGCTCAAGTTGATGAAATAGAAAAAAGTGTAAAAGAATTAAAAACAAACTATGAATTTTTTTTTTTTCGACATTATTCCCCAAGTGTGCCAAAAAGGCGCACTTGTTGGACGGAATACCGGAGGGTTAATCAAGATTTTTTTCCTGAGTGTTTTTATTCATCTTTAGGCATGAAAAAAAAAAAAAAAAAAAAACCAATTTGATTGATTTTTTTATAAACCTATATTTCATGGAGTTACAAAAATGTCCACTCAGCTGGACATGCATTTCATTTTAGAAGCAAAGAAACATGCCTTTACTGATATACAGTGGGAAAACTATGAAATAAAAAAACTTCTAATGCTGCTAATCTGACGTTTTCCTCACATTTTAACATACCTGCATGGAGACAATATACAAAAAAAAACCCTTTTTGTTTAAAAAACAAAACAGAAAACAAAACTGTTAATTACAGTCAAATTACAATTGCCAATTTTTTTTTTACACTCAAACATATTATTGCAGATCAGGTTTATCTAGAACAGCAAAGTTACAGTAGTGGTATGAATTGCATAGTATGGGATGATAGATAAGTGTCCACTGTGTTGGCTGATATGGAACTAAAACAACAAAACCCATGAATATACAAGAGAACACCTTTGAACAGCTGTCCACTGTAGTGACCACTATGCATGAAAGGGTTAATAATAACCAAAATCACTTCAGTTCTTACATTAATATCTATGGCATTGTACTGACAACAACAGTGGTTTTAGGGATTCCATGTTTTCTTTTCTGTCTGTTTTAGTCACATGATAAACACAGGAATTAGTACTGGATTGCATAACCATTGTTTTTGATGACTTTTGATGGTCTAATTATTTTTTCCACAACTGTATAACATACAGTATATGTTGCCCTGTATACAGAGTGATGTTACCATATATTGCCTATAATATTCTACAGTATTACCACACACATGCATCCTCTGGCTCTATAAAGGTGTACATTTACAACATCTGTTCATTCCAAGAGTTTGTTTTTCTGCCTTAACCATCCCCATCTGCCTAATTCTATTTGTCTACTATTTAACAACGTGACATAATTGGGGTTAAAGTTTTATTTTACAAGCAATTATTCATCCAACCGCAAGAGTAGAACATCAGCCATTTTAATTCCCTTCAACAACTCAAGTAGTCAATAGTGTGGCCACTTTTCTGGTGAGGTCTGTCTGGATTTCATGCTCCTTTTCACACTGTTTCCTATTTTATTCTTGACTAATTCGAACAAGGCCTCTACATCAATATATTCTGAGATATAATTAAAGTCAAATTAAGGGCTGGCAACGTATCTGGGTATTTTCTTTTTCATCTATGTGGGAAAACCCTGACTCATAAAACTGACATCAGTGCTTATTTTTTTGCTTGACAAAAATCCAAAATGAAACCTGTTTGATGAGTGACTAGCGCACTGACCCATGGGGATCAACGGGTTCTAGATGTGGTCGTTTTTATGCTGTTGTGTATTCATGCATGCTGTACTGCATTTGTCCAGCAGTGACCACCAAAGCGTTCTGGCCATAGCAATGTGAGTGTAAGGCTATTGTATTCCAAAATTACTATGATCACCCAAAATATTGGTCCTGTCAGAGTGCCGTTTTCGCTAGTCTGTTACTTGATCAAAAATACGTAAATAGGCCAAACTGCAGCAGTCAGCTCTGTATGGATTTTGCTTGAAACCCTGGACACACACACACACACACACACACGCACACACACACACACACACACACACACACACACACACACAGAGGCCACTTTGCTTTTACAATACAGATGATGAGCAGAGGTGACAAAAGTACTCACATTCTGTACTTAAGTAGAACTAAAGCTACTTGGGTGAAAAAATACTCTTGTAAAAGCAGAAGTATTGATTCAACTCCTTTACTTAAGTAAAAGTAAAAAAATATAACTTCTCAAATGTAATAAAGTACAAAAGTAAAAAGTAAACCTGCATTTTTTGCCATGAACGAAACAATACTTATTGAACCAGGCAAAATCACATAGAGAATCATATAATCATATAAGAATTTTCACGGGTAGGGGCACAGGTAAAATCAAACGAAATGCAGGTAAGCAGCAGGGAAGGAAGTGAAAAAATAAAAAAAAAGATTCATGGATCAAAACAGTTTTCAGGACATTTAATGATGATGATCATCTAATTTCACTCTGGTTGATCCCCAGCCAGTTTGTTTAGTTTTGAAGGGACTTTCACCTCTGTTTATATCTGGTTAAAGATGTTATTGAGCAGTAAATATTAGAGATGTATTGATGGCGTGTGTTTTATCCAAAAATAAAGCCCTTAAAGTGAGTTACTGTGTAGACAGTGTGTTTAATCATGGGTCAGGTCTCGGTACTCAGCTTTGCGGGTACGAGTGGAAAAGCTTGGAAAAAGTGGACCTGTGCAGGACTCTGGTACTGACCCTGTACAGAACTCTGGTACTGACCCCATGCAGGACTCTGGTACTGACCCTGTACAGAACTCTGGTACTGACCCCATGCAGGACTCTGGTACTGACCCCATGCAGGACTCTGGTACTGACCCCATGCAGGACTCTGGTACTGACCCTGTACAGAACTCTGGTACTGACCCTGTACAGAACTCTGGTACTGACCCCATGCAGGACTCTGGTACTGACCCTGAGCAGGACTCTGGTACTGACCCTGAGCAGGACTCTGGTACTGACCCGGTGTAGGACTCTGATGCTGACCCTGGTCACAGCCTGTGCTCCTTCTCTCCTCCACTGATTTTCCCTCTGAGGCGACATATTTTACACATCTGTTTATTTTGAAAAAGTATTGAGCCTATTCTGAGAATGTAAGGAGTATAAAGAACAGATATTTATGCAAAAATGTAGGGAGTCAATGTAAAAGTTACCAGAAAAAAAATACTCAAGTAAAGTACAGATACCTAAAAAAAATCTACTTAAGTACAGTAACAAAGTACTTATACTCTATTACTTCCCACCTCTGATGATGAGTAATGTATTCATCGTGGTCATGTTTCTGTTGTATTTCTGTTTTCAAACCCCCTTGAAAATGCTTCTTTTTTGACTGCTGCTGTTTGCAGATTATCTATATGGTGCAGGGGCAGATCCACAGATTTGCGTCGAATGCCTCAGCTGAAGCAGTTTGCATCGGGAACAATTTGGGCTGAAATCAAGATGTCAATGTCTTCGCATCAGTAAAAACTGGCAGATTGATTCTTCCTCTCAAAATTGTTTCTCCGGTCCGTCTGTCATCTCCACTGCTCTCAGTGTCGCGCCAAGTCTCGCAGCCACTTCTCAGGCGACTCAGCACAGGTTTGTTTTGCTACATAAGCTGAAGTGTGTTAGAAATGTCTGCAGATAGAACAGCGGCGGAGAAGGGTTTTAAACCGACGTCCAGGCCCAGTTGTATCTGATCTATGGTCAGAACGAAGACCAGAAAGAAGACCAGATATTTTATAAAAATCAAAATACATTCTAATTCTATATTCATATAAATATGTATATAAATACTAAATTTATTATTTTTGTCTTTATATTTTATTCAGTAACCATTTGTGTTTTTTCTATCTGTCTTTTTGTTGTTGCTGCTTTTAAATGTCCCCACAGTGGGATAAATAAAGTCTTATCTTATCTTATCTTATCTTATCTTATCTTATCTTATCTTATCTTATCTTATCTTATCTTATCTTATCTTATCTTATCTTATCTTATCTTATCTTATCTTATCTTATCTTATCTTTTCTTAAATCAACACAAATGCAATACTGAGCTGCAGAACTATGGAAACAAATATGTGAATACAATGAAGTTTATTTAAGTAATTCATTACTTGGTGTCTGCTTAAGAAGAACTAAAGTACTGAAATTGAGAAGTTGAATTACATAGGTTTGTATTCTTCTGTACCACATTGCATTGCAATGAGTTGAATCCAATAGTGTCATGATGAACATCATCCCTACAGGGGTGAATTATGTCACGTTGGTGGTTGCTTTATATGTTTCTCCATGTGTATCACACTAGCCTCAGTGATGGAGATGCACATCCCTAATACACATTTAATACAGAAACCATTTTGAATGATATTTTAGCTTGATTTCTAAATTTCAAAGATCTACTAAAGTTACAAATTGTTCCCAACACTGAAAAGAAAGAAAAGTCAACATTCAGTTGTTTGTGTTCTATCTCCCTCTCTCCATATGTTTTCACTAATATGTACATTTACATTTATGCATTTGGCAGACGCTTTTTTCCAAAGCGACTTACAGGGGAAAACAAAAAAAATAATAAAATAAAATTAAATTAAAAAAAAATAAAATAAAATAAAATACAAGAATAGATTAAAGACATAAAGCAGCTGTACAATTAAAAACAGTGTCATACAGAATATTAAAAAGCAAAATTATAGACTAAAAATACAAAAATAGATTAAGAAGACATAAAAACAGTTGTACAATTCAAAACAGTGAAATAAAAATACCAAGTAAAACAACAGAATCACCATAATAATACATTTAAAATGGAATGTTTGAAAGTGCTAGGACAGGAGGTGTCTATATATGCCTATATATTTCCTATCTTATAAATTTCCATATCATTAGCCCCATAGCATCATTGCCTGACTTATACACAAATGGACAAAAGTAATGGGACAGATGTAAGATGTCCTGTTCATGTTGATTTGAGATATAAACATCAATATGATATTTATCGCAATATAAAATGATATTATGACATTTGTCATTATTGTTTTCTATCCCAGACCCATTAGAAAAGAAACACCTGAATTCAACGTGTCCCAATACTTTTGTCCTTTTGTGTATGAGTTATGCAGTTATACTATGAGGCTAATGATAAGTTATATTTGCGCATGGATTTAATCAAATGCAATGCAAAATAAATGAAGAGTGGGTGTATTTATGCGTATATTTATGATTTCACATGTATAAGCTGTAGTGTGTGGCTGTGCTTGTGTACATACGGGTGTGTGCTCTCGCTGTCATGACTAATATTAATCAAGTTCAGGATTATAAACAGAAATGACATGAGACATTTACATTATCCTGGACTCTGTAATAAATGGAGTTAATTACTGCTGTCAGCCTGTCTGTTACTGAAGTGTCCAGTCACTTTAAGCCGTCATGTTTGGCCTGGTGGGGAGAGAATGTGGCCCGTAAATGAAAAGGTCACAGGTCCAACTCTGACAACTGTGTGTGTGCATCACTGCACAGAGGACATTTAGACTGGAGTCGCCGCATGGGGTGAGACATCATGCATGCAACATGAGCAAAGAACAAAAAATACTACAAACCACTTTACAATAACAGTAGACATATTTAGGATTGAATGGTCCGTGATTAGGTTGTAAACACTCAATACATCCTTTATAACCACTAATTTAGAGGACAACAGACCAGTTTAGTAGATTTGTTTTCTTTAACGTGTCTGTTTATTTGCCTGTGTATTAAATTATTAACATTTATTATTGTTACTTTTAAGATACATTTATTAATCCAGTGTTTATCATCATTCAGCTGTGAGGAATACCCACGAATCATGTCATATTTTTACAAATAATCTAGATCACAGGTGTCAAACATGCGGCTGCTCCACCAAACTACCTCTAGGTAATTGCAAGTTTATTCATTTTTAATAACTTAAATGAGCTGTTATCACACTAACTGTCAGGGATGCATACATTATAGCGCACAACAACACACTAAAATAACATAACAGGAAATGTAAATGTGGACTCATCTTTAAAACAAGCCACTATACATAGTCACTTTATTCATAGATGCTGCATGCTTATTGTTCAATCAGACGCTCTAAATGATGAGGTTACGGTTCTATAGTCTGTCTGACAAAGAAAACGCAGACATATAAAAATACATTTCTATGGTAATTTGCTATATAAGTGAAAACAACAGCAGTACCCCATCCACAGCAGCAGACTGAACTGGTAACAGCTTTAACCCATAAAGACCCAGTGCTACTTGTGTGGCAATTACAAAAATGAATTTTTCTGTCTATTTAGCCGTTCTTAAGTGAATTTATCACCATTTATTATAATATTGTCTTCTGAATTTTGTGTTTTTAAATGAAAATCAGGTATTTTCCTATATTTAATTTACTAATCATGTAGATGTTCATTAAAGCTCAGATTAAAGTTGAGGGTTATTATATCAGAAGTAGAGAAAACTGAAGAAAAAGTGGGGTTTTCAGTCCAATCTCTCATTAACTGAACATAAACCCAGTGTCTCCATCCACTGTCATTGATCCACAGTAACTACGGAGCCTCTGAATGTCCAAATGGGTCATATCTGATGACCGTGAACAGATGACAAACTGTATTTTACAACAATTATTTTCATGTATTGATGGGATTAGTGGAACAACAGGTATTAAACATTTTAGAACAGTAGATGGTTTTGGTCAACGGTGGATGTTTGGGTCTTTATGGGTTAGATTTATGTCATCTACATCATAATACTGGAAGGTCTTAGAGCATCTGTGTGTGTGTATCTGCACAGTTCTGAGAAATTTAGATGTTTTTAACTGGCCAATTTAGTACCTACAGTTGAGGAATAGTCCCATCTCCACATTAAATATCTCGGCAAGTTGATAGGACCAGTATTTTGGGAGAACCTTAAACCTTGGTGGCCTTAACCCATAAAGACCCAAACAGCCAGTGGCAACCAAAAGCATCCACTGATCTAAAATGTCTATAACTTCTGATCCACTAATCCTATCAGTGTACATGTAAATAATTGGTCTACAATGCAGTTTGTCATCTTTTCATGGTCGTAAGATATGAGCAATATGGATGTTCAGAGGCTCCGTAATGAACGTGGAAACACCATCACTTCTACAACATTGATTCATCAGTAAAACTCATGGAGTTGGATGAATGACAGTGGATGGTCACACTGGGGTTATGTTCAGTTAATGATAGATGTGATTGAAAAAGTCACTTTTTCTTCAGTTTTCTCTGTTTCTGAAATATTAACCCTCAACTTTAACCCTTTCATGCATAGTGGTCACTAGAGTGGACAGCCATTCAAAACTGTTCTCTTGTATATTCATGGATTTTATTGTTTCAGTTCCATATCAACCAACACAGTGTGGACGCCTATGCATCATCCCATACATTGCAATTCATACCATTACTGTAACTTTGCTGTTCTGGATAAATCTGATCTGCAGTAACATGTTTGAGTGTAAATCAGTTGCTTGTTATTGTTATTAGACTGTAGTTGTTGTTTTTTTTGTTCATATTATCTCCATAAAGTGAGTAATAACTAATATTAGAGTATGTTAAAATGTGACAAAACATCAGATTAGCAGCATTAAAAAAATTATTTCATAGTTTTCATTCAATATATCAGTAAATACATGTTTCTTTGCTTCAAAAATTAAATGCATGATGTCCAGCTGAGTGGATATTTTTGCAACTCCATGAAAAATAGGTTCATAAAAAATTTAAATTGCATTGTTTTTTTCATGTTTAAAGAGGAATAAAAACACACAGGAAAAATATCTTGATTAGGGTCAAAACACGGTATTCAAAATCTGTCTGACGGGACATTTTAGAGACAATTTGACCCACATTTTTTACTTTTAAATTCATTTTTGCTTTAGTTGGACCATAAAGGATTATCCAAAACAAGGAGCTACTTTATACTGAAATAAATGTTGGAATGACAATCAATTAAAGTTCGCTCTCTGACTGGACGTTACTGTGTTTTGACCCATTAAGGTTCTCATAATTCATGCATGAAAGAGTTAACATGAGCTTTTATGAACATCTACATGAAGAATGAATTAAATATAGGAAAATACCTTATTTTCACTGAAAAACTACAAAATAAAGAGGATAATATTACAATAAATGGTGATAAATCACATAAGAAAAGTTAAATACAGAGAAAAAAATATTTTGGAACTGCCACAAAAGTAGCACTGGATCTTTCCGGGTGAAATGAAACTTGCCCCAAAACTAATGCAACATTTATTATGACATTGCATAAGTGTTGTGCAGTATGACGGCATATTAGGGCCACATAAGAAAAAAGAAAAAACACTTGTCACTAAGAGAATAAAGTCATTATTTAATGAGAATAAAGTTGTAATGTAAAGAGAATAAAGTCGTCGTTTTAAAAAGCTCATTATTTAACAAGAATAAAGTTGTTATTTAACGAGAAAAAACTCATTATTTAACGAGAATACAGTCGTTATTTAATGAGAATAAAGTTGTAATATTTTGAAAATTCGGCAGTCTCTGGTTTTACAGCGAAGGCAACAAACGAAGCAGCAACTTTCCCTTCTGTTGGACTCCACTCTCACAGTAGAATCCCCACAGTTTGTTCAGAAACACAAACCCTCTCTGTATATCTCTCTGGTGTTTCCACTGATAGTTCTACAGATGACCACTTCATCAGTTTCTCCTCCACGAAAGAGTCAATTTACTACAAATCAGTTCGGTTCTTACAACAAACCCAAATGTGTGCAAAGTCTCTCCAAAGTCCTCAGACGGATGTGTTGATGGAAGGATAGACTCAGTATTTGGCCTTTGTGTCTAACCCCCAAATGAAAGGAGAACTGCACTAATGTTCCAAGTTCTACAACGATGAGTAGGTACAACTTCTCATTATATTATGACTTCATTCTCGAAATACAACGACTTTATTCTCGTTAAATAATGAGTTTTTACTTGTTAAATAACGACATTATTCTCGTTAAATAACGACTTTATTCTCGTTAAAAAATGAGTTTTTTAAAACTACGACTTTATTCTCGTTAAATAACGACTTTATTCTCGTTAAATAATGACTTTATTCTCGTTAAATAACGACTTTATTCTCTTGGTGACAAGCAGGTTTTTTTCTTATGTGGCCCTAATACGCCGTCATAGTGCAGCACATAGGATGACAGTAAAAAAAACAAAAAAACAGAAAAAGCATTAAAAAACTTCAGGACTGCTTGCTAGTACTGTAAATGTCAAAACAGAAGCTGCGTCACTCCTATATACATCAATATGTCACAGCTGATCACTGTGAAATACAGTATCTTGCTCCTCCCCCCTCCTTGTTCAATCTCAGATCCCCATAGTGAAGCTGCGGGCTATAATAGCAATTTTAACATGAACCAATGTCGACTGACTGGAAAAATAGACTGTGACTTGCTTCGAATTGGAAGTATATAGTGGACCAATTACCCCTGTGGTGATGGCAATATAGTGGTGTAGCTATAGGCCGGAGCTGCTGTGGGTGTAATTGATGTTGCTCGGTGGCTGCCAGAGAGGTTGGAAGCATGTAGACCACAGAGACATTTCCTCTAATAGGCCCTGCCAGGGGTCAGGGCACACGCTACAGCCCAAAGCACTTACAACCTGACCGACTCTCTGGTGTCTCCCACAACACACACTGGACTGCATGTGGGGAGCAGGGCTGTTGTGGTACTAAACCCACCTGAGCTCTCTTGACCCATAAAGAACTAAGTTTTTTCTGTTTATTTGCGCCACTAAAACTTTATTATCACAACTGAAAGTGCTGTAAAACACATCTACAGTGAGAAGAATCTAAAATGATTTGCTTTTTTTTTTCCCACCAGAAATGACAACATGCATTAATCTCACATCTGACGTACAAAGTCTAATTATGTGTGTTGAATAGCTGCACGTCAAGACTCCCACCCACATTTCACTGATTAGCATGTTGTATTATGTTTGTTTATTTCCGACACAAAGAGAAATGTAAAGATGCTAAACTGTGGATTTAAAAGACTTCATGTGCTGTAACTGCATGAATTCCCCACAGTGTAAATGTATCAGTGTAAAATGTACATTTTCATGCATGGTAAGATCTGCAGGAGTGTCAATTTCACTCTTAGAAAGTTGAATTTAACTCTATTTCATATAACATTTGACAGTTTGAGTTTGAAGCTTTAATTTATTTATTTTATATTATTTTATTATATTGATTTTTAAAGGGTGCCAGCCAGGTCTCTCTCCTGACATTTAAGATGTTAAGACAGTCGTTTTAATTCAGCCTTTTGTGTATGCTCGAGTCTTTGTTTATGGTTATTTAGTTTTGTGTGTTTGTTATCCCTCAAACTACAAAAAGAATGCAAGTCTTAATTAAACAAATACCCCGCACATTAAATGACAGAAAAAGAAATCACACATTTAAACCATTTAAAATTCAAAATCTTACTCCATGGTTGTTGCTGTTTGTATTGTTGATACTTTCTTGTGAGGGTCTTCTCCACCTTCTTCTCTCTTGTTCTCTCCCCTTCTTCTACCCCCCCACCCCCACCCCCCCATGTCAGGTCCGGCATCGAAATGTGGTTCAACAAAACTCATAATAAACACAGTAGAATATCAAAGGGCGCTTCATATACTTTATGAAGTTACCCTTGGCAAAGCAAATTTGTTCAGCACCAAAAGGAACCAGACTACCATTCTACTGTTAGAACGCTGGACAAGAAAAGTAGGAAAAAAAAAAAAAAAAAAAAAAAAAAGTAGTGTGAGATACTCCCTGGTAAAATGTCCAAATAAAAGAGGATACACAAGCAAAGGTGTTAGAAAAATGGGCAATGATGACTGGGAGTACAGTTGGTGTCGGCTGCTGCCTTATCGGTACAGACAGCTGCCTGTCAGCCAGCTGAGCCCAATTAGAAGAAAAAAAAAAAAAAAAAAAAAAAAAAAAATTCAAAATCTTGTATTAACAATGAAGGCACAAAAACTCACAATTTCAAAGCACAAATTCAAACACCCAGCCCCCCCACCCCAAAGTTCAAACTCAAAAAAATCCACCAACCAAGCAAAATCCAAACTCATAGTTTCCACATTGGGTAATCAGTCATTTAAGAGAAAAAGGTAAAAAAAAAAAAAAAAAAGTTCAGTTCGTTTAAACAAAAAATTTCTCTTTGGGTTTTCCACAATTTCTCAGAAAAGGAGAGAAAAAAAAAAGTTCAGTTTGTCTCAGTTCCTTTGTTAAAAAAACAAACAAAAAAAACAAGCGCACAGTTCCCACTCAAAATTAGAGTAAAATTTACTCTATAGCCAGTGTCAAACTGTCAGAGTTAATTCTGCTCAATTCAGTGTCAAAATTATCAATGAAAAGTGTAAAAATATTTAACACTGTGGTGTTTTCACGCTGTTAAGAGTAATATGATTACACTTTACAGAGCTGTTTTTGCTCCAAATTTAGTTTAAAAATGACTCTATGTGTTAATACTCCTCTGCAGTGTTATTTTCTTCATTAGTTTGCACCCTATGCTAGTGGTGAGTGGATCGATCCAAGTATCGATATGAAGTCGGTGTCAGATCGATACTATTGCAGTGAGATACTTTAGTTTAGAATGGCATGGAAGCGCAGCGTCATGTGGTTATATTTTCAGGCTGAAAATAAGATAACAGCAAGCTGAATAATTTGTAAAAAGGCTATAAAGTACAGATATTTTTAATTAAATGTTTGTATCGCTGTTTCTGAACACTACCTGAAAAAAAGAATTTGTTTTCTGGGGATCATTTTGTGCATTTTCTTTATTTAAGAAAAAAATTCCAGACATGACAATATATGGGGAAAAATTGTTTTCTTACTGTTCTATTGTTTCTGAACAAAACTTATTTTGATAATGAAATATTTTCTATGTAATTATAAACTTTGTGCAGTTTATGATAGATTAAAAACAAATATAATAATAATAATAATAATAATAATAATAATAATAATAATAATAATAACAATAATAATAATAATAATAATAATAATAAATTGTATTTATAGGCGCCTTTCAGGACACTCAAGGTCACCGTACAAAGTTGTTAAAAGTAAACAAAAAAAATAAAACATAATTAAAATTACACATATACATATATAAAACACATAGGTTCATAAAATGGCAGTAGATAAAAGTGAAATTATGGAACTGAGTAGGCCTGTCTGAATAAATAAGTGTTAAGCTGGGATTTGAAGGTGGTAATAGAATCACATTTTTTTTTTTTTACAGAAAAAGTAACTTTTTCTGCAGTTTTCTCTGTTTTTAATACCTTTGAATTAAATGAGTTTTCATGAATGTCTAAATTGAATATAGAAAATTAGATATAGGAAAATGCATGATTACCGGTAAAAAAAAAAAAAGCAAACAAAAGAGGTTAATTTTAATAAATGGTGAAAAATCACTTAAGAAAGGTTAAATAGAGAGAAAAATTCATTTGGGAACTGATACAAAAGTGATATTGCATGGGTCTTTATGGGTTAAAGCAGTTTTTAATGAAAAAAAAAAAAAAAAAAAAAAAAAAAAAAAAAAAAAAAAATATATATATATATATATATATATGTGTGTGTGTGTGTGTGTATAATGCCAAGGGGGTTCTATTTTTTGCTGTTTACTTGTTAGCAACAATACACTGTAGAAAACAAAACTGAATATATGAATATTTTGTATATATGTATAGAAAATGTATATGTGTGAAATATTAGGTAAATGTATGGAAATTTGGTGGAGAGGTCAGGCATAGACAAGGACAAATGTGCAGGATTTTGGAGCAGATGTGGTCAAAGTACTGTATTAAAGGTATGTGTTCTTCTAGTCATGTTTCCTGCCTTCTGTCACGAGGTTATATGCTTTGATAAGTATGTGATAAGTGTATCACAAGTACGTTTGGCTTACTTTAATAGAGTTCATTTAAACTAATTTCATTTGCATTATAGGTAAGTGCTACTTAGACCCACTACTGGGTAGAAACTCAACTGGAAAAAGGGAAACTCCCAGAGTGCATTGCTCTGCCAGTGCCCCACTGTTCTGTAATTCAATCACATGCCCTATTTTTGCAGTTTTGGTCAAAACAACAAAATAAATTCAAGCCTGTTCCAGAATTTCATAGGTGTCTCCTGGTACATGACAGAATCATTATGTTTAGATCCACTTAGTTTTTTTTTTTTTTTTTTTTTAAGTTTTATGAAGGTGTCAGTGGGAATATGGGTGGATGAACTGCTCTAATTTAAAGTTCATATTTCTCATCTATCTTAGAAACTCAAATTGAAGATTTGCTTTTATTTTAGAAATAAATTCTGCTTCATATTTTTTGGCTAAGAAAAAACTTGTGGAAGCAACTTTTCTGTCTGTGATTGATTATGGTGATCTACTGTACAGACATGCAGCTACCTCTGCTTTCAGGAGCCTTGGTTCAGTATATCATGCCTCTTTACGTTTCATTTCTAATGCAAAATCCCTCACTCACCACTGCATTCTCTATGATTTAGTGGGCTGGACATCGTTAACCCTCCGTAGACAAAAACACTGGTTTATGTTCATCTATAAAGCTCTGCTGGGCAAACTCCCAGAATACCTCAGTAATCTTCTTTCTGTTAGCTCCAGTAGTTTCCATCTACGTTCCTCCAAGTGGGTGCTTTTAACTGTTCCCTGAGCTCTGACAGACTTTGGAAATACAGCATTTTCCTAGCATGCACCATGGTCATAGAATAACCTTCAAAAAACCGTACAACTACATACATGCATTTCTGTTAATGATTTTAAAAGTATCATGGAGAATGCAGTGAAGGAGGAATGTCACTGTTTTTCTTGATGCCTTTATGGTTGAATAGTTGTTATTGTGTTTTATTGTTCATTGTGTTTCATGTATGTGTTTTACATTGTTTGGACTTTGTATGGCTGCTACCTCGGCCAGGTCTCCTTTGCAAAAGACATTTCGGTAACACTTTACTTGAAGGTCTAGTTTATAATGCATTAAGCGCACATTCATAAGACATTATAATGCATTTATAATGCATTATAAAAGTCATTACAACAGTTTATGATCATGTACAACAAGTTATACCAAGGTTATTAAAGTATTATAAGTGTAGGCATATTGTATTATAAATTCAGCTTTCATAATGTTTTATACATCCATACCAAAGCAATGTGAAGGAATTTATTTTTTTAGGTGGGGAACTTTTGTTAGGTTTTTTTCACTGGTCCCTATACCCATCTATTTTAGGGATTTCATATTTATTAAAAAAAAAAGTATGTGTTTGAATTAACAAAGATTTAGAGCTGCCACATTATTTTTTATTTATGTATAAAGCAACATGTAACACTTCTATTTACTGTCTCTGTTCTTTTAATGTTCTGTTTTTGCAAAACAGACTTATTAAGAACACTTTGATGTATAATTTTTGATTTACACTTTACTTAAAGCCAGCAGATACTGCTCATACGTCATCATACTTGTGTAATAATATCATACAACTGATAATGTGTTACGTAACCCAGGACTTGAGATTCTTCCTACAAACACTTGTCACTTTGGTATGGATGTATAAAAGATTATGAAAGCTGAATTTGTAATACATTATGCCTACACTTACAATACTTTATTAACCTTGGTATAAGTTGTTGTACATGATCATAAACTGTTGTAATGACTTTTATAATGCATTATAAATGCATTATACTGTCTTATGAATGTGCGCTTAATGCATTATAAACTAGACCTTCAAGTAAAGTGTTACCGAGATTTCTAATCTCAATGGGGCTTGGTTAAATAAAGGTAAAAAAAAAAAAAGTTCTACTAATTTTTGAAGAATTGATTAGTTTTAATAAGTTTTGATGTTAATTTGACCTTTCTAGGTATTATGAGAAAGCTTTGGTTTATAGAAGATGAGAATGGTTCATGATAGAATGCATGACATTCAATATGAGTTACAAAAACACAGTTTACTAAAGCTCCCAGAGGCATTTTATTCTATCATCAGCTAATTGCGATATTTTTCACTGCTTATTTTCACATTTGTTTTCACCCAGGCTCATACTTTACCCCTCCACCCAGTGTCATGCAAATTAATGCAATAGTTTTTACATCATCCATTACTTGACAAATAACATTATTTTTATTTTAGTTATCAAGATACAGAGTAGCATGATAACCGTATCTGTTTTAGCTAATTTAGGATCATATTATCATGTGTGCTATAAACTACAGAAAAGTGTTCTGCAAAGATAACGATGCCGGCCCTGTTTTATGGGCACATGAATCATCTAAATATGAGTCCATGATGGACTGTGCTTATATGGAACCTAATGAGCCTCAGATGATAGATATCACGTTCATTAAGAGCAAACACATTTGAATAACCAGATTTTAGGAAATGATTGATTTCGCTCAGAAAACCACCACCTCGGGGTTTTACAATTAACATGCGTCCAAGAGAACCTTAGAGAACAATTCAGCCGTACTGAGTCGAGTGCTCTGATGAATTCTAGCTTTATAGGAACAAATGGAAAGTCCTTGAACTGATGGAAATGACAAAGGGAACTAATGAACGTTTGCCTCCAAGTTTCATATATTTCATGAACCTGGAGATTTAAATAAATGCTTTACATTCTCTATGGTTGGGTCATACACATACATTACAAATGGAACCAACATACTGATGGCCAAAAAACTAAACCTCCTATCTACAAATGTTTAGATTTTGAGTTTTCACATTAAATGGTGAGAACAAGGATGACTCCGCATTTTCAGTCCATCTGCAAGATAATCCCGCCCTTTCTTATGACATGAAGGTCACCTGACAACAACAACAAAGACCATGCTATAATAAAACTAAACCATCAATCAATTAATCAATCAATCAATCAAATTTTATTTCTATAGCGCCAAATCATAACAAAAGTTATCTCATGACACTTTACATATAGAGTTGGTCAAAACCAGACTCTAAGCCAATTTACAGAAACCCAACGGAATCCATGTATTTTTTTGTTTCCTGAAAAAAGTGATTTTTTCAGATAGGAGGTTTTGTATTTTGGCCATCGATATATATTTTCTTTCATTTCACAAACTCATAGTGTGTTAAAAGCCTGGCTGTTCTGCCTCAAATACAATGCTTTTACTCTATAAATCTGTAGTCAGTAAAATATCCTATCATGTAACCATGGCAACAACCTGTGAGTTGAAACATACACTTGAAAGGCTTATAGCTGGAAGTTGAGCCATCATGTGACAACATCAAGAAAGGACAAAATACATAACTTATAAGTATTCACTTTGCTTTTGTGGTATCGTGACAAGCAAACACTTAAAATCAGACATTTTCTGCCTCAACATTCTGTACTTTGCCTTAACCTACAGTAGAGGTGACTTTGAGAAATGTGCCACTTCTCAGGTAATCACAATTCAGGTGAGTGTTCAACCTCCAAGGGCACGATGATTTCATCACCTAGTTAGCATAATATTAGTAGAACAACGACTCCAGCAAGGTAGTCCAGCATTAATGATGTATGCCTAGTAACAGCTTCATATAATCCCAAATGGGTTTAGAGGCAAAAACTGTAACTATTAGGAACAAGACAAGGTTAGTTATTGGTTATGTTCCACTGAATGTGAACAGTTGATTAGTCTGTGTACGTAGTCACTGGAACAGTTTATCTGCAGCACCATCCTCAGTTCTCATACATTCTAAAGCCACTTGTGTCCCTAGACCAGTGGTTCCCAACCTGTTCTGGCTCATGACCCCATTTTAATATCACACATTTCTGGCGACCCCAGACATTCAAAACAGAGACTTATTTTTTTCCTAAAATTAATTTGTTTTTGATCATGTAATAGTTTGCTATACTATGTTGCACATAAACGTTAATTTTAGATTACATTTAGTCTATATAATTTATATTATTATGGACGGAGGCAGAAAAGCCAGGTGTAGATTACTGCAAAAATAGTGAGAATTTTATTTTCCTTGGTCAGGATATGTACAGTCAGTCCAGCTTGGATTTACAAAGCTGACAATTAATACTGAACAAACAAGAACTCAAACTATGAATTATGAAAGAGCTGCAGCATCTGAAACCGACCGCAATGAACATTTGACGGATAAACAGAACCGCAGTGCTTCAGTTTCAGCTTCACAGTTTGTCATGTCTTTTATGGATTGGGATTGTTGCTGTAAACTCACCATATATTTTTTATTAGTAAGTTTTTATTTTTACTTTTATCAATTACTAGAAATTCCTGGCGACCCCATGTGGGGTCCGGACCCCAAGGTTAAAAAACACTGCCGTAGGTAGTCTGTCAATAACCCTATAATGTAGAACATATCATATTTGATATATGAGTTTTGAAGCCCTCTACATGATCAGTCTGATATTTTTTTTCTTGAAAAACCTGATGTATACAATTAGACACATGCAATACACAGATAATCCACCAGGGGGGAGGAATTCGTTCACCAGAGGCCTTTCCAGTGACACTACAAGACTGTCATTAATGAAGAAGGAGGCAGAACTTTGCCAATTTTGAAAAGGAATTAACAATTTGTTACACATATTTGTGTTAAATTATGTTTTTGTTTGTTCATAAATAATAATATTTGTGCATTGAGACCTGATGGATCAAATATGATACAAAATGCAAAGTCATACATGGAAATTAATATTTGAAAAAAGCATTTTTGGTTGTTCAGAAGGACCAATAAAGGCTCCACTTTCAAAGAACTGGAATTTTCTGTCAGTGATTTAATGGTTCAGGCTTTAGAGGGTTAAAAGTGTTGGGTGATAAGTTACTACAGCATTACATGATTAAATTAAACAATAAATGTAATTGTAATCCATTACAGCAGGGGTGTCAAACTCCGGTCCTCGAGGGCCGGTATCCTGCATGTTTTAGATATTCCCCTCTTCCATCACACCTGGCAGCCATTACATCATTATCAGGCTTCTGCAGAGCATAATGATGAGCTGATCATTAATTGAACCAGGTGTGCTGGAAGAGGGAAATATCTAAAACATCCAGGATACCGGCCCTTGAGGACCGGAGTTTGACACCTGTGCATTACAGTAACTGAAAACTAACCAGTTAATGGTTCAGTATGTATGATTTCCATGCATAAGTTTGTGCTGAAGTCTATTTTATGTAGTCGTTTTTTGATTTGAGCTACCAGATTTCTAAGCTACAGACTGTATGAAAAAAGACATGGTGCTCCCAGTGAGTAAAAAATAAAAACTAAAATTCAGGAATGTTGGTAATTATAGCTGTGAATCACCAGATTTTACTGGGCACACATGATGGTTACAGCTCAATTTCAGTTAGTTTACTTCTGTCTCTATTGAAATTTTACAAAAAAGTAATGCAAGCAGAACTCTACAACAACACACTAAATTACATGAAAAATCGAAAATGGACTGAAAAGGTGCAGGCTAAGGCTGTAGTTTATTACACCTACGCTTTGTACTTAACAAAGTCAGCAGCTCACTAAGTTAAAGCAGCCCTTGAAAACAGACAAAACAAATTTACCTGATAAAATCTGCCTGAAACGTTCAGGAAAAAAGTATATACAGACCTGATCAAAATCTCAAGACCAGTTGAAAAATAGCTAGAATTTACCTTTTGCACATTTGGATCTTAATAAGGTTCTAAGTAGAGCTACAATATACAAAAGCAAGAAGGGGGAGTGAGACAAAAAGCACTTTGAAAAAGTAATTTATTGAAAACAACAAGTAAACTGAAATAGGCTGTTTATCAGCTGATCAAAAGTTTAAGATCGCAGGCTATAAAAGCCAAAATCTGCTCAAAATTCTCATTTTCTGTCGGGCATTCACACGGTCATGCCCTCCTGATGGCTAAAGCTAAGAAGCTTTCTCTTCTTGAACGTGGTCGGATCGTCGAGCTGCATAAGCGAGGCCTCTCGCAGCGTTCCATTGCTGCTGAGGTTGGATGCAGTAAGACAGTCATTCTAAATTTTTTGACAGATCCTGAGCATTATGGAACAAAAAAGTCAAGTGGTTGACCCAAAAAAATTACACCTGCGCTGAGCCAGAGGATCCGACTGACTGTCCGTCAAGACACAGGGCGGTCCTCGACCCAAATTAAGGCCCTTACCGGTGCCGACTGCAGTGCAATAACCATCAGACGGCATCTGCAGGAAAAGGGTTTCAAAAACCAAAAATGAGTTCAAAGACCTCGTCTCCTACAACGCCACAAAACTGCCCGTTTAGACTTTGCCAGGGAGCATCAAACATGGGACATTGAAAGGTGGAAAAAAGTTTTATTCTCTGATGAGAAAAAATTTAACCTTGACGGTCCAGATGGCTTCCAGCGTTACTGGCATGACAAGGAGATCCCACCTGAGATGTTTTCTACCCGGCACAGTGGAGGGGGGTCCATCATGATCTGGGGTGCTTTTTCATTCAGTGGAACACTGGAGCTTCAGGTGGTGCAGGGTCGTCAAATGGCGGCTGGTTACGTGCAGATGTTGCAGCGGGCATCCCTCATGACTGAGGGCCCTCGTCTGTGTGGTAACAGCTGGGTTTAAAAACAGGACAACGCTGCAGTTCACAGTGCTCGCTTGACCAAGGACTTCTTCAGGGAGAATAACATCACTCTTTTGGACCATCCCGCATGTTCCCCTGATTTAAATCCCATAGAGAACATTTGGGGATGGATGGCAAGGGAAGTTTATAAAAATGGCCATCAGTTCCACACAGTTGATGCCCTTCGTGAAGCCATCTTCACCACTTGGAGCAATGTTCCCACCAGCCTCCTGGAAACACTCGCATCAAGCATGCCCAAACGAATTTTTGAAGTGATTAACAAGAACGGTGGAGCTACTCATTACTGAGTCCTACTGAGAAAATTTTTTGTTCTGGTTTGGAGAGTTTTTTGTAATTTTTAGAGCGATGGTCTTAAACTTTTGATCAGCTGATAAACAGCCTATTTCAGTTTACTTGTTGTTTTCAATAAATTACTTTTTCAAAGTGCTTTTTGTCTCACTCCCCCTTCTTACTTTTGTATATTGTAGCTCTACTTAAAACCTCATTAAGATCCAAATGTGCAAAAGGTAAATTCTAGCTATTTTTCAACTGGTCTTAAGATTTTGATCAGGTCTGTATATATTTTATGTGTTGTGTTGTTTGGTCAAAGTCTCATTGACGATGAGGTAGGGGTGGGATCAATGACCCATACTGCAATGTATGCAAGGAATGCTCTGGCGCTGGCTGTGTTCTCACAGCATCCATGTTTTATACAGCCCATGAGCTCAGTTGCACCCGTCCATGGTAACAGCCTGTACACTGATATAATAATCCATATAATCGCTCTGATTTGGGTTGGTTTTTCTGCTAAAGTCTTTAGGTGTTTCTGAGTTCTTTAGTGTTTTCTACAGTGTAAACACAAGCTACCATTAACTCTAAAATTAGCAAACATCAACCAACATTCAGCTCCCAGGGGAAGTGTGTTTGTTGTTAAACCCATAGACTATATATGACAAATGGATGGAGCTGCTATATGTCCATACAACAAGCAAATTTAGATGAGATGAGATTAGATTAGACTGAACTTTATTGATCCTTTGGGCAGAGCCTTCATGAAATTGAAGTTCAAATAGCATCACAACACTGAATATACACACAAGAAATACTACAAAAAAATAGCAAAGCAATAACGCCAAAAAAAGAAACACTATTAAAAAAAAAAAAAAAAAAAACAGGCAATTGCACATTGTAAAGTACTAGTAGTAACAACAAGTAGCAAGGTGTTAATAATAAACTAAGGTACAGTAATGTTTTCAATGTCAGTGTATGGGATGGTGCATAAGCATTCAATGTATTGGCTGATATGAACTAAAACAACAAAACCCATAAATATACAAGAGAACAGCTGGAGAATAACTGTCCACTGGAGTGACCACTATGCATGAAAGGGTTAAACATTCACTCCTTCAAATTCAATCCAAATGCTAAATCAACCCAGATTTATTTTGTTCATTTTAGTTTATAACTGATAATAATGTGTTGCTTGGAAGCAGACTACCAAGCTTCTGCAGTGTATTAATGCCGTATGCATACTGTACTAACCTACCTCTAAGTGTTTTTTATTGTGTTAATGCTCGAGTCACTCATGTTTCCCATAATGGAATCCAGCTGAAAGCCTCACAGACTCCCTCTTAACCTTAACAGATGCTTTAATAAAATATAATTTGTGTATGTTATTGTTTTTCATGGTATTCACTGTTACATGTTGATTTATCCACTCAGTATTGATATGTATTTGAATATTGATGACAGTTAAATCCATCCACCCTCATTATTTACATAATACAATTTTTTTTTTTTTCAGTTGTCATTGCAGGACATGCATCCAGGTCTAAATGTCTCCTCATATAATAGTGTAAATCTTGGGAAACTCACGTGCAGTTGACTTGTGTTGCACCTTCACAGCCCCAGAAGCTGTGGAAAAGGTCACGCAATTTCTGTAACATGTCCGTCAACTACTGATCAAACAACACACAATGACACTTCTTCTTTACCTGCCACAGTGTGAGCCAGATATACTGTTGACATTTCAACCAATCTGTCCCTCAGAATACGTAACCTTGATGTGAAGAAGTTGACGTCACGTAGCCTTGCACAGTGTATTCCAACCCAAAGCATGAGACCCATGTTCTCAAAGGGTGATATTTCATGACATTTCTCTTATGTACACAAAGACTGTATACACAAGAATATGTGTTTACATCTTCTCTTGTGACGGTGGCTTTGACCTTTGACCTCCTCTCTATTAGCAAATGCAAGATTAACCCTTTAACCTCTGAGAATTATTTCAGTGTCATAAAAGCTGCTGTGAATAGGTTCCTTTTCTTCAGTTCTACTGTGTGTTTTAGGGTCAAAACACGGTGGAATAACAGAAAAAGACAAAGAGGAATTCAAGTTTTACAGGTTTTTACTAAATAAGGCGCTCAGAATGTACATCAGTAAGAGATTTAGGATATTGAACATGAACATATTTGAATGTTGGCCCAGTAGATTTTGATTTGTGACTCTTTTTTTTTTCTAAATCAGTCCAGATGCTTTTTGGCACCTGGTTGACCTCCAAAAAGCAGTTACACAGTCAAAAATTGGTAAAAACACAGAAAAAAGAAAATCACTAAAACACTTCAAACAACAGTAAAAACAAAAAATGACAAGAAAAACAGAATTTTAAAAAAGCCCAAACTATTGGGCTCTATTTTTATAGTCACTTGGGTAACACTTTACTTGAAGGTCTAGTTTATAATGCATTAAGCGCACATTAATAAGACATTATAATGCATTTATAATACATTATAAAAGTCATTACAATGGTTTATGATCATGTACAACAAGTTATACCAAGGTTAATAAAGTATTATAAGTGTAGGCATAATGTATTATAAATTCAGCTTTCATAATGTTTTATACATCCATACCAAAGCAGTGTGAAGGAATTTATTTTTTTAGGTGGAGAACTTTTGTTAGGTTTTTTTCACTGGTCCCTATACCCATCTATTTTAGGGATTTCATATTTATTTAAAAAAAGAAGTATGTGTTTGAATTAACAAAGATTTAGAGCTGCCACATTATTTTTTATTTATGTATAAAGCAACATGTAACACTTCTATTTACTGTCTCTGTTCTTTTAATGTTTTGTTTTTGCAAAATAAAGAGTTATTAAGAACACTTTGATGTATAATTTTTGACTTCCACTTTACTTAGAGCCAGCAGATACTGCTCGTAAGTCTGATGAATGTGCGCTTAATGCATTATAAACTAGACCTTCAAGTAAAGTGTTACCATGACTAAGTCTCTATTACATTCCCTCCATTACACAGGTGTTGGGGGGTGTACTGAGCATCAAGGTTCTAATAGTTTTGGATTTTTCATTATAGTTTAGTTTTATTTAGTTTTGACTTTTTTTCTCTAATTCAGTTAGTTTTCATTAGTTTTTAGAGCAGGTTTGCTAGTTTTTAGAAGTTTTTTTCATTTTCTAAATGCTTAGTTTTAGTTTTTTTTTTTAAAAATATCTTTTCTCTTCTTCTCCGTCGTATTCGAATAAATCCCAGACCGGACTCTGCTGCTTTCTCCAACCTTCAGTCTCCATGTTTCCAGGTAGAGTGGGGACCAGAAGACGACTGTAAACGACAAGTGACGAGAAGTGACGGACCGTTAAATATCATATGGTGCCAGCAGCTAAAATTTCTTGAGGGAAATAAATCGATTTTATATCAATCCGACATTGACAAAGATGAAAACAAAGGGAATTTTATCCATCATTTTTATACGTTTTAGTTAGTTTTGTAAACACACAATACAGTTTCAGTTAGTTATTGTTTTTTTCTTCTAATTGTAGTTTTTGTTTCATTCATTCATTTCTGAACCCGCTTTATCCTCACTAGGGTCACAGAGGTCGCTTGGAGTCTATCCCAGCTACATAGGGGCGAAGGCGGGGTACACCCTGGACATTTCGCCAGTTCATCGCAGGGCTGAACATATAGAGACAAACAATCACTCTCACATTCACACCTATGGGCAATTTAGATTAACCAATTAACCTATCAGTGCATGTCTCTGGATGGTGGGAGGAAGCTGGAGTACCCGGAGAGAACCCACGCAGACACGGGGAAAACATGCAAACTCCGCACAGAAAGGTCCCACCCCCCGTTGACTGGTGTTGGAATTGAACCCAGGACCTTCTTGCTGTGAGGCTCGAGTGCTAACCACTGCACCACCGTGTCGCCCTCTTATTTATTTCAGTTAACGAAAATGTTTTTACAATTCTAGTTTTCATCATTTTGTTAGTTTTCGTTAACGTTAACACTGAGCATGTCTATGGAAAGAACAAGATCTATCCCACAGGTGTCAAACATGCAGCCTGGGGGCCAAAAGGGTCCATTTCAGCTCGTGGGATGAATTTGGGAAATGCACAAATTACACTGAAGATATTAACAGTCGTTAAACAGGATGTTAAAGTCATTTTAGGTCAGACTAGTAAAATACTATCATAATAACCTATGAATAATGAAAACTGCCAATTTCCCCCTTTGTTTTAGTTTAAAAAAAAGTAAAATTACACCAAAATGTTTACATATACAGACTAGCCTTTTACAAAAAATGTGAATAACTTGAACAAATATGAAAAACGTGAAATGTGTTATGAGAAGTATGTGGAACTGTACTAATATTCTGCCTGTTATTAAATGTTGTATGCATTTTTAGATCCACTGTGATCTGTAAGTTGTGATGCATATGTATAAATGATAAACTAAGGTGTAATACTGTTAAATTTGTACTTATTCTTTGAAAGAATTTTCAGGTTGTTCATATTTGTTCATGTTACGTTCAAGTACAGTTTGTAGATGTAAATATTTTCATTTTGCAGCTGATCCAGAATGCTGCTGCTCTAGTCCTCACTAAGACCAAGACAGTGGACCACATCAGTCCAGTTCTGAGGTCTCTACACCGGCTCCCTGTCTCTCAGAGAACAGACTTTAAAATTCTCTTGCTAGCATATAAAGCACTGAAAGGTTTAGGCCCAAAATACATCAGAGACCTTCTAGTCCAGTCTGAACCATCCAGACCACTCAGGTGGTCTGGTACAGGTCTGCTCTGTGTTCCAAAAGTCAGAACTAAACATGGAGAATCAGCGTTCGGTTTCTATGCTCCGTATATCTGGAACAAACTACCAGAAAATATCAGGTCTGCTGAGAGTCTGAGTTCTTTTAAGTCCAGGTTAAAGACTCACCTGTTCACTGCTGCCTTTGACTAAAAGGTTTTTGACTTTTTAAATTTTATATTCTCTTTCAAAACTCTACGCTGCAACTCTTATTTTAATATGTGTGTGTTTTTAGATTTTTGGGTTTTATGTGTTATTTTCTTACTTGCTGTTTTCAATCACCTTTTACATGTTTCTTTTATAATGTTTTAAATGAGTTTCTTTTTCACTAGTTGTTGTATTTCATTGTCCTGTGTGAAGCACCTTGAATTGTCTTGTTGCTTAAATGTGCTATACAAATAAACTTGCCTTGCCTTTGAAATGGTAGTTTTTTCACTCAAAAACATAGAGAAAACTTTGGAGTTGACATTATTTATAAGTTCTAATCCTATTATTTATATTATTTTACTGGTCCGGCCCACTTTAGATCATATTAGGCTGAGTGTGGCCCCTCAACTAAAATAAGTTTGACACCCCTGATCTATTTTATCAACACGTTTGGAAATTTTTCCTATTGGGCAAACAGTTGAATTTTATGAATATTTAAAAGAAATCATAGATTCAGAACGCTCACCACAGACACATTAGGGTTTAAAGGGTTAAAGCTTTTTTGATTACAGCCTTTGCAAGAAGTCAGAGAAGATAAGACATTAAAAGAGACGTGTTCTTTTGTGGACATATGAACCACACTCTAAAGTGGCTACTTAAAGAAAACTATTTCCAATTGCGGCCACACTGTCATATGTGTTGATCGTTAGTTTTCAGTGGTTGTGGCGTGGAGAGTACGCCTCAATTACTGCTCTGTGTTGTATCCAGCGTCACCTCTTCCAAACCCTCCTGCATTCTGAACCAGTGTACTGTTCCTCATTAACATTTTACCATGGTGGGTGACCCTGCCATTCATTTACAGACAATTGCTTCCTGACAATGTTTTTTTTTTTCTTTTCTTTCTTTCTCTCAAAGGAGAGCGGCCCAGTCTCTCCAGAATGTTAATGCCCTGTAAATCTAGAAGTGAAGCTCAGTTTCAGACGGAGACGAACTGCCTTCACTTTGGTGAACGTTATTAAAAAATTCAATTACAGAGCCGAACCATAGACAAAAAAAAAAACACACACACAAAAAAAAGCCCACACATTGTTCTAAGTGCTGTGTGTTTTTCTCTCCCTCTGAACACAATGTCGTTTTCTCTCAGCTGAATGGAAGACATTTGCCAGATTTGTACTTGGCAGAAGATCTAGGCGACACAAAAGGGGATCGATTCTCAGTCGTCTGCTGAGGCGAATTTAGAATCGATGTCTGCTCTGGGGCAGCGGCAACAATAGAAAAGGTGCACACGTCAATATAGATGTCTGCTCGTGGATTCCTGTGGATCCTGTCATCGTCAGATATGTTGGGGTTTTCCTAATGCAAAACCACCTTTATTGTAATCAATCACTATGATGACTGAACAAATGCAACAACGACTGCACATTGGACTAAAGCAGTGCTTTCCAACCTTTTTTGGCTTGTGACCCCATTTTAACTTCACAAATTTCTGGCAACCCCAGACATTCAAAACGGAGACATTTTTCTCTTGGAGATGTCTTAGCGGGGCCAGGTGGGTAAAGAAATCTTTCCATTCTCTGTTCGATCCAGTTTCGACTGTGTCCGGGCAGGCTGAAGCGTAGTAATGGATGTGGTCACATGATCGGGTCAATTAAGATATACCCTCCCAGATGTTATATCCTGCATTTTATTTGAAATGGATTTTTATTAAGAAAAATGTGTGGTGTTTTAATTATAATGAAATATAAATTGAATCATTAAAAAAAAAATTGTTAGCAATTTATTTACTTTTTTTTTTAATCAATTACTTGAAATTTTAGGCGACCCCACATGCGATCCCGACCCCAAGGCTGAAGAACACTGGACTAAAGGGTATGGATGCAGTTCTCAGTTAGTTCAGGTCAGTGCAGTTAAAGTTCAGTTTTGCTGAGTCACTGCTCTGACAAACATGATGAGTACAGTCACACAAAGTTCAGCCGACTGATCCGATCAATGTTTCAGTGTCATGTGACGGAACTTACACGAACAATAATATTCCACTAAAGATTGAATAACAGCTCAGATTAAAAATGTTTCATTTAAGGGCAACAATCACAGTTTCAACAGGAATAAAACCTGTGATAACTTATTCAATAGAACCATGTACTTGATGCTGATGCAAAGTAACATTAGGTCACATTGTTACGACCCATAGGTGGGTCGTAGTGTCATTCTGTGGGTGTGTCCTTTGTTTTGTATGTGAGTGGATAATATGTTGCAGGTGCCGAGCCAGATGCTCCCCCGTGATTGGAGCAGCAACGGGAGGTGGACCTTTAAAGACCGCGGAGCTGGGCCGGACCTGTGTCGCTCTTCCTCCACTCCCAACCCTGCCTCCATTCCGCCAGAAGTCCTGTTCAGAAGTAGGGGTGGGCTGCCCTGTTTGTTTTATCTCGTTTTCTCCTGTTTTTGGTAGGAAGGTTAGACCTTGTATTTTGGTTTCTTTTGTTTTGCAGGTCAGCCTAATTTCTCATTAGTGCAGTTTTGTTTGTTGTTTTGGCCAGAGCCCACCCTGAAGTTTCAGTTGCTTTCTGTCTAGTTTTCAATAACCTTATGCTGCACCTTGTAAATAAATCACCTTTTTGTTAAACTTGCAAAACCCGTGTCCAGGGTTTTTTCCTCTATGGCTTGGGAGTGAGGAAAAGTGATCACAAACTTCATGTTGCACCCTGGGTCCCCTAGCCGGGGCGTAACAACATGATAAGTTTTAATATTTTTTATTTTACAACATTTTGTCCAATGTCTTGTTTAAACTCCCTGGTCAAAAAAAAAAAAAAAAAAAAAAAAAATCTGATAAGCAATATTTTGTTGTTCTGCCCCTAGTTTTGATGTACAGGACATATTTACTGTCTATCCTATCTGCTGCACAATTCTTATGCAATGTCATAATAAATGTCTTATTTTTACCCCGCCCCCTGAAGGGGAGCAAGGGGTGTTGTTTATGGTTCAGTTTGTTTCTTTGTTTGTTAACACTTGAGCAGCAAAACTATTGGTTGAATTCATATGAAGTTGGGTTTATAGATTGCCACTGACCCAGAATAGTTCTGATTCAATTTTGGGAGAAGTAGGTCAAAGTTCACATTTTTTATGAATTTTTTAAATCTTTTTTTTTTTCCTCCCATTTACTTAAAATGGCCGAAATTTCACATCTATAAAAATATTAATTTAGTTTCAGTTCACTTCAAACTTGACACATATTTAGAGGCAATTGATATACTGACATCAGCGCATGCATAGACATGATGACATCAGCTGGATCGATGCCAATATATGCTACAATACATGTGAGGGGCGGGGTTTGTTGTGGCTGGCACCACTTGTATTAGATTAATTTGAAGTCCCATCCATCATATCCCAAAGATGCTCCATGGGGTTCAGGTCTGGACTCTGTAATGCTGACCCATGTGTGAAAATGATCTCATGTTCAAAACACACCATCTTTTCATTGAATAAATTTGACAAGTTTAACTTTTATCAGTTTGGGTCTTGTCTTGTCATTGAGGGGTGTTAGGGGGTCCTGAAGCCAGACCAGTTGAAAACCAGTGCTTTAGATCAAATCCAAAGAGCTGAATAATTCCACTGGGCTGGATTGTCATGGGGTGCAGGACTGAGCAGGTAAAAGTGAAGAGCAGGTAAAAGTGAATCCATGTCGTGCTGTTGATTTTGAGTCGTAGGTGTGGACATGCAGACCTGACTGAAATACCCCCACAGGGGCCAGGAAAAATATCTGTGTTGAAACTAGGGATGGCTCCATAACACTTTTTTTTTTTCTTTTTTAAATCTCTGTTAGGTTTGGCTAAAACTGAAGTTGTGTTATCATATTTGACCACCCAAAACATAAGTAATGTGTTCAACAATGTTGGTTCTTAAATATGAACCCTGACACGTACAGGGTGGGGAAGCAAAATTTACAATATTTTGAGGCAGGGATTGAAAGACAGTGTATGACCAATTAGTTTATTGAAAGTCATGAGAATTTATTTGCCACAAGAAAATGTACATAATAGAAAATGTTTTTATTCTATGTGTCCTCCTTCTTTCTCAATAACTGCCTTCACACGCTTCCTGAAACTTGCGCAAGTGTTCCTCAAATATTCGGGTGACAACTTCTCCCATTCTTTAATAGTATCTTCCAGACTTTCTCGTAATAGTTTTGCTCATAGTCATTCTCTTCTTTCCATTATAAACAGTCTTTATGGACACTCCAACTATTTTTGAAATCTCCTTTGGTGTGACGAGTGCATTCAGCAAATCACACACTCTTTGACGTTTACTTTCCTGATTACTCATATGGGCAAAAGTTTCTGAAAAGGTATGGATAATAGTGTTAGGTAGGATTATGACATCAATATATGTTTGGTTTCAAAACAATTGACGTAGTGCCTGCTGAGAAAAAACAACTAAATGTTCATTGTAAATTTTGCTTCCCCACCCTGTATATATGTAGAAACTGCAGTAGCTATTTAGAGCAATGTAGAGGAACGTTTAGCAGCCTTTTCAAACACAACTGCATATTCACAGATAATGATAATAGAAAGTCATATGATCATATCCAATGTAAAACAGTAAAAGGTTCAGTACAGATTTGCACATTCTTACATGTTTATAAGAACATTGTGTGGAAGTCTTCAGTCCTTTTCTGGCATCAACTCAGTTTGGAAGCTTCTGACTGTCGTGGTTTCCTCCATCCATGATAACAGCCTGTTCACATTACTTCTAAGTAATGGTTTTTATCCATAAAACTTCTTACTCATACTTCCAAGTTCCTCAACGCCTCCTCACTTCCTTTTCGGCAATGACACAAGCTACCATTAACTTGAAAATGCAGCCAAAATCATCAAATGACCAGATCCCAGACTGAAATCCTCCACATTATGCTTTAGAATGTAACTGTTCCAGATAGTTTTAACTGTTGATTTGAAATTATGCGTAGGATTAACATTAAAAATGAATAACATCATCAGTTTAAAGTGAACCTGTACTGGTCATGCTTACGACATTAATTGTACTTTGTGTATTACTTCTAAGTAAGACATTCAGCAAAAAACTGGTATAAATTCATCACACTAGACCTTTTTATTATGTGAATTACACAGAACCTATGGGGAGCAGCCACTGCCAGGTGTAAGTGACATACCATAATTGATTCTGGATGATCAGTGCGAGTAAACAAGCAGCAGTCAGTGAGCAAGATTGAGTGGAAAGCACAAGTTTGTGCTTGTTTGTGCTGTTGTAAGCTTTATATGCCACCATTGTCGCAGAGACACGACCCAGCACTGGCTGATAATGTATCATCTTATGTCACTACGTGGTACCAGCTCGACTTGACTTAGACTTTTTGCATTATCATTATATAAAAGTACCTGGAATTTGGTACCCGGTACTATTTTTTTAGTATCTGCTCAGCCGAGGTTCCAAAACGGGTGAAGAGATACTAAAATGTGACATGTAAGCACTGCAGACCATCGACTGGTCAGAGAGTTGCCACTGTGCCATTGCATCATCATTTTTAACAAACCAGATTCGGAAGTTGACAGTTAATATAGCAGTAGGCTAAATACATCCATGATGACAGTGTGGTTGAGGAGGTTCAGACATTTCTGTCCTTGGAGGCCGATGAAAAGGTTCAGTGTGAACTTGACGGGGCAACACGCAATGAGTACGTTTATCAGCAACTCTCTGCACAGACGACAGCCTACAGTTACCAAAGGACCTTCATGCAATGCCGGGTGAAGGTGAAGAAATTGCTATGATGACCAGGTAGTCTAAAGTCGGTACTATCCTGTAATGGAAATGGTTCCAGGAATAGTACCTGGTACCCAAGTCAAGTTGAGCCAGTACCACGTATTGGAAATGTGCCAATTAGACTGGGGTCTGTACACGGGGTCAGTGACCAGTCCATGGCAGCCCAGGTAATCGGACAATCCAACAAGTCTGCATCACTATCGGTGCTGGAACAGCCTGTGACGGAGGCAACATGTCACTGATCATGCCTGACTGAGGGAGCAGTGACTTAGTACTGGTGCGAACAGGCTATAATGTAAACTGGGGCGCTGTAAAGGGGGGGTAGACATGACAAATTCATGGGGCCCAGAAAGTCTGCCAGGTAACTTACATTCTGGGGCGCCGCTAGCAACTGTGGGCCCCATGAAAGGTCCAGAGAGTCTGGTTTCGACCGGCTCAATGTGTAAAGCATCATGAGATAACTTTTGTTATAATTTGGCGCTATATAAATAAATTTTAATTGATGATTGATTTGTGGGGGGCCCATAGAGCAGTGGAGGGGGTCTAGTGGATACAGGTTGGAAGTTGTGAAAATTTCGTGTAAGATCCGTTGAATAATAGAGGCATAGAAGCTGGGAGTTGGACATTGAAAGCATGTTAAGTTTCGTGCCAGCGTTAATTATTAGTCATGGACTGCAACCCCACATATATAACTGCTGCCCCTACCCACCCCCCCTGCTCCAACAGACTGACAAAATATGGAATTTTATGAAGGGTCCAAAACGCTTACCTTTCACGGGGCCCACAATTGCTAGCGCCGCCCCAGAATGTAAGTTACCTGACAGAACCGCTAGTATTATACGCGTTCTTTTGAAATAGCTAGCAATGGAAATTCACAACAGGTAACCTTTAATAAGGATGGCTAAAATACAAAGCTGTTTATTTCAGAAAGTGTAACAAACTCTGGTGTCCATGTGATCATTTTTTCTTTGTTGTTGTCAAGGAGGAAGTTGCTGATGTTTTTAAAAGGCTTCTAGCAAACTGTGTTGTTTGTGCTCACCTTTCCTCTTGGCTCTCGCTGCCTGCTTAAATTCATCACATTCCTCTACATCAGTGGTTGTCAACCTCGCTCACCTTGGGACCCACACTCTCCCCCGGTCATTAAACCATGACCTACTTTTATAGAATTCAAACCAAGCACATTTACTTTTCGCAAACAGCCTCCCGTCATAAGCACAAATATGTCAGTGTTCGGTTTTCTAAATACTCTGAACACATATTTTCATCCCTGCTTTCAGAGAACATTACTTTAATATTAAAGTGAGTGAACATCATAACTGGCTGCTGCTGAATCTTATGAATAAAATTAACATCATACTGCATTAGGTTTACACACAAAACACAGAGAGGGGAACAAAACAGGCTGTTTTCACTTAACACACGTAAGTGGAAGCTGTTTCACTTCTAAATGATGGGTTCGTGCTCTCTTGCGTGAGTATTTCTATACATCACACACTGGAATTTCAGTTCGTTTTCATCGTCCTTGTGTATGAATCTATATTCAACATACATCACCTGTCACCTTTCAATCAAATGTCGGCGTTACCATGGCAACAGCTGGCCCACTGTACATCTTTAACACATCTATCAAAGTACAGTTAAAGCATTAAATGCAACTGTGTTTGCTCAGGTTTGTTGTGGCGATGCTTCGGTCCTCTGTGCCACACCTCGAAACACTGATGTTGCATATATTAAATTGTGGCCTTGTGATTATTTTGGGTGAGCGACATTGAAAAAACTCCACACCATTGACATGCAGCAACAGCTCTCACTAATCTACAGAACAGTTCTGCTGTCCTCTAGTCACTACAAGGTGAAAATGTAAACAAGGTATATATTAATCTGTTAAAAAATACAATGGACTGGAATATACCAGAGGTGATTTCTCATAGACTGCAAGGGAAGCCCGACTTCCCCTAAAATTACGAAAATTAAATGGTTAAATATGTTCGGTTGTGTTGACATTTCATTGACTACAAATGTGTTAGAACACATTCATCTCACAGACGAGTTCATTCAGAATCAGCTTTATCACAAATCAACGGACTCGATGTTGTTCACTTCTCATACATTCCCATTGCGCTGTTTTCTCATTCGATCTCTGCTCAGTGCATTTCCCCGTAGACACTCAGCATCCATGCACTTCAATAGGACTGAGTGGAACAGTTTTTTTCATTGCCTCAAAACTGGACGGCAATTTGATAAATGCCACGATGTTGTCCCGCCCCCGGACGCTCGGCGTCTCTGGGGGTGAATGGAGCTGTGGGCGGAGCTCAGCTGGGCTGGACGCCAGGCTTCCACATGCTGATTGGAGGATCAGTCGAAAGGCTGAATCCCATTTGACTGACAGCTGTTTTGAGATCTACTCCTTCACTGACACAGTTCAGTTTAATACCGTTGTGCATTCTGCTGTGAAATCGAGAGAGAAACCACTACGAAATTACTCGTTCATTTCTTGCACTGTAAATAAAACACACTCATTGTACTTCCTTGTTTCAATTTAACATAATTTCGATGTTTTCTTGTTTTGTTGGTACGATAAGGTCACTGACCATTTTCTTAAAAAAGAATGGAGGGCCGAATTTATGTTTAAATAACTTGACTTTTTTTTTTTTTGATGTAAGCCAACAATGAGCTTCCGCTCTCTGAAAGAAGAGCAGCCGCCACTGGAATATACAATGTCCAGCCAAAAACACAGCCCCTAGGAACCAAAAGCATCTATTGATCCAAACTATTTGATAATTCTTTAACCATTAATCCTATCTATATATTTAAATAATTAAGGTAAAATACAATTCCTCATCTTTTCACCACCATCAGATGTGTATTTTTTGGACATTGAGGGATTCATGCAGCAACATTCTCTTAAACTTCTCTTATATTTTCACTTAGTTTTTTGTTAAAATAAAAAATAAGATGATTCAACTCCACATGCACAATGCGATAAGCTGGTGACTTGTCCAGGGTGTACCTCGTCTTCGCCCATAGATAGCTGGGATAGTCTCCAGCACCCCTGCGACCCTCTTGAGCATAAAGTGGTTCAGAAGATGCCTGACTAACTCCAGATGCACCAAATGTTCTTCCAGCCCATATCTGCTCTTACCCAGCTTTGCTAAATGCTGAATCTCACTTGATCATAAATAGGACGGGTACAGTCCCATTCATGCTCGCTTTATGTACGAAAATAGGTTTGTCCATTTCAAACAGTGTCCAGCGTCATTGCCTTCACACTTCCATGTGTCCATTGTGTTGGAATGAGTGGGCGCCATTTAACATACTGTCCAAATACCATGGAGAAGAGTAAAGTTTTTTGAGAAGAAGAAGAACAAAGTCAATGATAACAAACATGGTGATGACAGAGGAAGTATTACTAATGTAGATACTAATGTTGAAATTAAGAAAGGTAGGTAATTATTAATTTGTCGGTAGTTTTTCACACAGTCTTTGAAAAGTTCTGCCATTTCTGGAAATTGTTCTCTTCAAATCTCAACACTGTGTGTGTGTTTGTTTGTGTGTGCCTTTTTTTTTTACTTGACTGTTTTATACTTATATTTTTTATGCTTGACTGTACAATTGATGTGTGTATTTTACTTCAAAGGACTTGTATAATAATATTTTGTAATGACAATAAAGCTTATTCTATTCTATTCTATTCTATTCTATTCTATTCTATGGTTCCTGGTGGTTCTGCTCCATATTCTCCATTGGGGTTTGCATCCTTAACCTCCCAGGGAACGGACAGAAATACGTACGTAGAACGCAGACCGAACACTCCGTCCCTATACATCTTTAATGCAGAGCAGGGGTGTCCAATCCTGGTCCTGGAGGGCCGGTATCCTGCATGTTTCAGATGTTTCCCTCTTCCAACACACCTGACGGTCATTATCAGGCTTCTGCAGAGCTTGATGATAGGCTTATCATTTGAATCAGGTGTGTTGGAAGAGGGATGCATCTAAAACATGAAGGATACCGGCCCTTGAGGACCAGGATTGGACACCTCTGATGTAGACCATGAATGGACCTTATGGCTGATTATTTGCAATCGGCATAATGTGAGTCCAACTAAATACCATCGAATAGTAGGTTTTGTACCATGTGTAAACAGCTGACTTTCAAGCAAAGGAAACATGTCATCATTCAGTCAGTACTAGTGTCACACACACAGTACCAACACAGCAGTGACAACACATATGAGACACTGTGAAGTCAGCAGAGGGACGCACAGTTACAGAGACCAAAAGAAAGTGGTTTGATATAAAAATAATCTGACAGGTGCTCGACAGTTTTTCAGATAAAAGAACAGAAAAAGGGGGGATCCAGTAAGTCAGTGGTTCCCAACCTTTTTTGGCTCATGACCCCATTTTAACATCACAAATTTCTGGTGACCCCAGACATTCAAGACACATACATTTTTTTTTTTTTTTTTTTTTGCTAAAATTAATTTGGTTTTGATCATGTAATAGTTTGCTATACTATGTTGCAAATAAACATTAATTTTAAACCACATTTAGTTTATATAATGTATATTATTATGGACGGAGGCAGAAAAGTCAGGTGTAGATTACTGCACAAAGTGAGAATTTGATTTTCCTTGGTCAGGATATGTACAGTCAGTCCAGCTTGTATTTACAAGGCTGACAATTAATACTGAACAAACAAGAACTCAAACTATGAATTATGAAAGAGCTGCAGCATCTGAAACTGACCACAATGAACATTTGACAGATAAACAGTACCACAGTGCTTCAGTTTCAGCTTCACAGTTTGTCATGTCTTTTATGGATTGGGATTGTCTGTCTCAACTCACCATATATTTTTTATTAGTAATTTTTTTTTTTTTTTTTTTTTTTTTTTTTTTTTACATTTTTTTGTAAATTACTAGAAATTTCAGGCGACCCCATTTGAATTCCAGGTGACCCCATCTGGGGTTCCTACCCCAAAGCTGAAAAACACTGCCCTAGCAGAATTTGTGATTCTTTGGCCATTTTTCAGAGAATATGAATGATAATACAAAAACTTTTCTTTCACTTGTGGCTAGTGGTTTGGTGAAGCCATTTATTATCAAACAAATGTGTTTGCTCTTTTTAAATCATATTGACAACAGAAACTATCAAAATGATCCTGAACTAAAGTTTATATCCCCTAGTTCTTAATACTCTAGCCCCTTTAACATTAATGACAACTTGAAGTTTTTTTTAATTTATTTTTATCAATTACTAGAAATTCCAGGCGACCCCAAGTGGGGTCCCGACCCCGAGATTGAAAAACACTGCAGTAAGTCCTGTTAGGAAAACTATGGTTGTCCATCTTTTATGGGTGTAGGCTATAGGTAAACAAATAGATCAATGTGTCTGGAGAACGTCTTCATCGGGGTCTGAATGAAGACTCTTTAACTGCTAATGCTCAGAATTAAAGAACAGTCGATTTTTTTTACTGCAAGATAGAGGGTCATAGTTTTTTCCCTTTTTGAGAAGATACACTGCAAAAATCTAAATCTCACCAAGTGTATTTTTCTCATGTCTAATCAAAATATCTCATCACACTTAAAATGAGACATAATCACCTAAAGAGTAACTTTTCAGTGAGATATAAGAACTTATTTTTAAACAATAGATCTTGAAAATCTTATTTCAAGAAATGTTACCAAGATAATTTTCTTTTGTTCCACTGGGAGATTTTTTTTTGTTGCTTCATTCAAGATTTTTTTGCTTAATTCAAGCAAAAAAAAAAAAAAAAAACAAAAAACTGCCAATGGAACAAGTGAAAATTTTCTTAAGATTTCTTGAAACAAGATTTTCAAGATCTATTGTCTAAAAATAAGTTCTTATATCTCACTGAAAAGTTACTCTTTAGGTGATTATGTCTCATTCAAAGTGTGATGAGATATTTTGAAATGAGAAAAATACACTTGGTAAGATTTAGATTTTTGCAGTGTATGAAATAACTGACTGGATCTCCCCCTTTTTTTTTCACCTATGGACTATCATGACAAAAACAAACTTCGAAATAGCAAGTGACAAATATTTATGTCCACTGTGTCCCAAGGATGTCCTTTCATGTGATTATTTATTTTAGTTTTTTTATTATTTCTGATACAAAGGTGTCCAATTAGATGCCCCACTTGACAACAATTATGTGGTTCAATTGACAAATAAGGCATTTTTCAACCGCAAATGTAATAATCAATCAAAGAAATTCCTCTAAAAAATAAAATATGAATTCAAAACATTGCGTTCCCATGCATTGAACAAATATTTCCAGGACTGTGACATTTTTCTTTTATAACTCTCTATTCTTGGTAAGTGTCCACTTGACCGCTGGTAAAATGTAGGAGCACAAATAAGAAAATACTGGTGAATCCCATAAAACTGCAGGCACTACCAAAATAGTAAAATACGTAGGATACATCTGGTTTCTTGCATGAGGCTGATTGAGTCACCAGTAAAACCCATGTAGTTTGACAAGTGGCAGTAGCTGTAGATGCTTGTTTTTATATTCAGTTAATGATATAATTTATTGGAAAAAAATAACTCTTCAGTTTTCTCTGTTTTGATAAATTAATCTTTGACGTACTCTGAACTTTCATGAACTTCTACAAAATCAAACCATACCGGATTTTCTCTGAAAACTGCAAAATGCAGAGGATAATATAATAAATTGCAAATCATTTAGAAAAGGTTCAATGTGAAGAAATATTCATTAGGCAGTCACCTCAAAAATAAATGTAGGTCTTCAAGAGTTATCTCAGCAAATAGTTGAGATCCTTCCATTAGATAATTACTGTAGTGATTAATATGTTTCATCTGCAACAACTTCTGTAACTCTAACTGATGCAGATGCTTCTCATTTCTTCAATAACCCTCAGTTTGATAGAAGCATAAAGATTAGACTGTGTTTTAATAGGAAAAGGTCATGTGGTCTGATGAGTCCAGAAAGATGGACGCATCAGGGTGAGAAGAGAGGTGCATGAAGTGATTACCCATCATGCCTAGTGACTGGGGGCAGTGTTATGATCTAGCGCAGGGGTGTCAAACTCATTTTGGTTCAGGGGCCATATTTAGCCCAATTTGATCTCAAGTGGGCCAGACCAGTAAAATAATGACTTAATAACCTATAAATAATGACAAATCCAAGTTTTTCATTTTGTTTTAGTGCGAAAACCCCCAATTAAATTATGAAAATATTTACATTTTACACAAAGATGTGAATAACCTGAAAAAGCAGAAATTTAATTTGAAAAATTTGTGCAATTTTAACAATATTATGCCTTGACTTATTATTTATATATGTACATTACACACAGTGTTCCATAAACCTTTCGTAACAGGCAGAATATTGTTAAAATTTTGGAGTTTGGAACTAAAATTTGAACAATTTCTACAATATCACATCTCTTATTATTAACACAACTACAGATCACACTGGATCCATAAATGCACAAAATATTTAGTAACAGGCAGAATTTTGTTAAAATTGCACATTTCAGGTTGTTCATCTTTGTTTATATTTATGTATTTATTTGCATTGTATTGTGAAAAAATAGTTTTGTAAATGTAAATATTTTCACAGGGTAATCTTATTTTTTTTCACTTAAATTTTTCACAAAGAAAATTTGTAGTTGTCATTATTTATGGGTTTCTTGTGTTGTTATTTTTACTGGAGATCACATTGGTCTGTATGTGGAACCTGAACCAAAATGACAACCTGGACTGTTTAGGTAAATTTTTGCACTTCCATCTCGCAGGCCAGAATGGAACCTTTGGCGGGCCAGATTTGGCCCCCGGGCCACGTGTTTGACACCTGTGATCCAGGGTTAGTTCTCTTGGTCAGGTCTAGTTTCAGCAACAGCACATGTCCAAGAAACAAACATAAATGTGATGTCATAACATGTACGGGCTGGGCTGTGAACTGTTGAATCATTTTACAATGTGCATTTCCACACTTGTACTATATCAACAAATCCAGATGTGTTGCTTTGCTTAGGTTTCTTCGTGTACTTCAGCCTATTTTGGAGCTAGCAGAAAGCACCTTTAAAGCTCACTGATGCTGTTTCTAGTCTTCGCAGAAGTCCCAGGTTTAGTTTTATCTAGTGGTGAAGAACACAACCAACTGAATACTGAACACTAGTTGCATCTGTTGCGTGCACCCAACTAGAATCTGGCAACACTGGTGAGTGAAGTTACTCACAGCTGACACATAAAAAAGGTGAAGCAACAACGGCCTTTCTGTACACCCAAAGTAGAAAACCCTCATAGAGTCCAGATCTATGCAGATCAAGTGCTGATTACATGTCAGGGTGTTTGCTCTTTATCCAAATAAAAATTCCAGGCTTTTTCCAGACATTTTCAAAAGTGCTTGTACAGTTGTAGATCCACTGGGATGTGGGAGTTGTAATGCACATGTGAAAATGTGAAGATGAGGCATAATAGTTTGGGCAGCTCAGGCTGCTCTTAGTTCTGCTGCTATAGGCTTAGACTGCTGGGAGACTCATCTGGATACACTGAGCTCTTCTCTGCTCCTCCTCCTGTCTCACCTCCTCTCTGCTCCTCTTTCTCTCTGACCTTTTCTCTCCTAATTCTCTCTTCTGTTTACGCCCCAGTGAATACATGTTACTGACTTGACTTCTTCCCTGGAGTGTCTGTGCTTTATTGCCTCACAGGTTTTCCCAGGATCATCACAGGTTTTCCCTGGATCATCTCTGACCCTGCTGCTGTGCTCCTGCCTCTCTCCTGCCTTCATCGTCATCACTCACTTATCCATATAGTTATGACAGTGTTTATTATATAGTTCCATAGATGTTCTAGTTCAGTTATCTGTGCATCAACTGCATCCATGTGTCTCCCCCTACTTCCCCCCTTCTCTCCCAATCTCTCTCTATCTCTATCACTCTCTCTTTTCTCCTCCGTCCATCCTCCAGGAGTCTGGGTCTGCCCAAAGTTTCTGCCTGTTAAAGGGAAGTTTTTCCTCGCCACTGTCACCAGTCATAAGTGTTTGCTCCTGGAGGATTCTGTTGGGTTTCTGTAAATGGGCTCAGAGTCTGGTTTTGACCAACTCTATATGTAAAGTGTCAAGAGATAACTTTTGTTATGATTTGGCGCTATAGAAATGAAAGTTGATTTGATAATATTCACATTTTTTTGTGAAAGGATAGTTTGTAATTATATAATGTAATTGTACTTTTTTGTTCCAAAAACAAAGATGTAATTTTGGAGTTGTCATAATTTATGGGTTTTTTATGCTATTATTTTACTGGTCCAGCTCAATTGAGATCAAATTGGTCTTTATGTGGTGAGTCTGACATCCATGTCTAGATTAAAGTCTGCATTTACGCTTTCATTTTGAGCTCTCACATATCACCCTCAAGGAGGTAAGGCATTCACTCTGCCAAAATGACCTTGAAGAATAGATAAAGAAATTACAGTCAAACTTTTTGAAAAACTTTTTTTTTTATATAACATGAAATTCCTACACAAGCTTAGAGTCTAGCAGTTAAGAGAAAAATCATGCATTTTGTGACAAAAGCATGAAATTTGGTATATAACCATTTTTAGACATGGGGAATTAATTAAGACTGGCGGCCATAGGATCTGAGCAGTGGATCTTGGTCAAATTTCAACTTGAAATGTCAGATGAACATCCTGTGTCCATGAATGAAACGTTCTGCACATGCAATAGTAGGAACACTCTGCTGCAGGTAACTGAAGTCTGAAACTTAATGAGCAAGTCAACAACACTGACATCAAATGATCTAACCAAGCTGTCTTGTCAAATTTCAGCTTAAAAACCCCTTTAGCCCCATCAGCCTGCCCGCGGGCCGAAAAAATTACATTAGTATTAATCTGCTATAAAAATATAATAAATCAGGAAAATGAATGTTTTTTTTTTCAACTTTTGCTCAAAGTTTAGACCCTAATGTTAATAAAAGTACATCAAAAGTGTATTTTAGTGCAAATTTTAATGTTCAAACATGATTTTTAATCTTTGTGGGGTGAAATATACACTATTAAAAATCTCAGATACGAACAATTAATTTATGCATATCATCATCAATCCAGCCGAAAAAAAACAAAAAAACAGGCGAGAATAAAAAATTCCAATTTCTCTTTTAGTTTGTTACAGTTTACTCAGGCATAGTAATAGATGCAATATTTTAGACAATGGGAATAGATTCTGTGAGGTCTCTAAATGTCCATAGACACCAAGAACATCAATATGAACCTTAATATTGTGAAGTAATTCTTCATTTACTTTGGATATGTCTTTTTAGGCGTTTTTCCCCTGAAAATATGGTCAGGGTTAAACAGGTTAAAAATCTGGATGGCCGTCCAGTATACGAGAGAAATATGATTATGCACATGTAATGTTTCACTGTTTTATGGCAGGAGATTAAAAGGTGAAATTTGGTGTTTAAACATTTTAAATCATGGGGAATTCAGTAATACTAGTGACCTCATGTTCAGAAAAAATATGCCATGGTGTAATTTCATATATATTTGGAAGCATTAACCTGTTTGTTTTCATGTTATTGTGGTTTCCGTGATACAGTATGGAATTTGACACTTAATATTTTCTGGAAATTATTGTCACAGCAATTAACAATCTGGCATTCAAGGCAACACCAATCAAATGGAAAGGAAAAAACCTCCCCACATGCACCATGGCAGGCACACAGGTCAGTGCTCTGGAGCGGTGCAGCTTTGCACTTGGAACGACCTTGACAACCCTTTTTGCATCCACAGTGTATCAGCATATATGATGATTTGGATGCTTCAGGAAGGCTTGACCAGAATGACCTCCAAATGGAACCAACTTATGTCCATCCCCATTCTGAGGGATCAGGCAGGACAGGTTTTATCATAAGGCACTTTCTCCAAACATACCCATCCTGGTATGTAGCCCTTTTGATGTGCTGCTGGAGCCCAGCCTGTGTAGGGGGTTTGTTCTCCATGGACTTTGTCCCATGGCGAAACAGTTCTTTCCTTGCCTTAATAACCTCATGCAGAGTGTTAGTCTTGTTGTACATAACAACAACAAAGCGTTCAATTTGCTGAAGGACATCATTTGCTGCTGAATCAGGCATTTGAGACAGTTCAAGAAAAGCATTCATCACCTTTGGGCAGAGCTACCAAACTTCCTGGACTGTTTTCTTTCCTTTGCCAAATATAAAAGATGACGCATCACAACCAGTTGAACTATGAAAAACAGGAAGGCCAAGACATCTGCTTTCACTGAGGCTTTGTGCAATCTGATGGATAAGGATGTAGCAAAATGTGTTCTTCATCCCAAATGCAATCCAAACTTCCTCAAGTTTTAGCTGATGGAACTAGTGCTGCAACAACGAATCGATTAAATCAATCCAAACTGATTCATAAAAGAGTTGGCAACAAATTCAGCAGTTGCTATGCTGGGTCTTGAACACGTTAGTATTGAGGCATGCCCGTATGCTGTGTAGTAGAACAGAGGAAAACACAGAGCAGCATGGCTGAGGCTTCGGATGTCAGGCCAGATTTTTAAAGCTGGGTTTACATTATGTTCCTGGTGGCCACAGCAGCCATTTGGCCCAAACATAGTGCTGCATTTATGTAACAAAACCGGGTGGGGACTGGGAAAATAATGTAAACCTAGCTTAAGATAGCCTACGAGTCGTGATTACTTTAGCCCACTAGCTAGTTAGACACTATCATCGTAATTATAATGTTTTCATCCATCTCTGTTTATCAGGCCACCAGACTAACATTACCTATTGTTGACTGCAACTAATACATATAACGCTAATTTGATAGCCTATAACTGGAGCTAGTCTCTAGCCATAGCAGGGTGTAGGTAGCAGGCTAGTGTTCGCTAACTATACCTGAAGCCATTGTGGGGATGTAATCATTAGTGACTTGTCTGCAGTCTGTATTGCTTTGGGTTAAATAGCGAACTTCGAGAATTGAGTCTTTTGTGTTTATCTGATGAATCGATCAGTTATTAAAATAATCTACAGATTAATCAATTATTAAAATTATCATTAGTTGCAGCCCTAGATGGAACATAGTGACAGCAAGCACTACTATATCAGTGTCAACAGTTCGGATCACCAATTTGGAAAAGAACTGTACCTGAAATACAAGGTGACACAAAAAAATGGGAACTTTTTAACAATCCAATAAAACCAAGAGTGAAGGAAGAAAAATATTTTATTCATAGTAATTGAAACCTTAAAACATGCCATTTAAGAAACAATGATGGAATTTTCATTTTTTAAAAATGACTTCCTGTAGATGGCGTCCTCCTGTACGAATGCATTCTTGAAATCTACTGTTGAGATTCCTCACTGACCGCTGCAACATCTCAGCTGGGATACTGTGAATTTCATCCGGAATTCTCTGTTTTAACTCATCCAGAGTTCTTGGTCGAGTCCTGTACACTTTATTCTTGAGATAGCCCCACAAGAAAAAATCACAAACGGACAAATCTGGCGATCTAGGGGGCCAGGGAACGTTACCGAATCTTGAGATCACACGGTTACCGAACAATTCTTGCAAAGCCGCCAGTGGTTACTAAAATGGGCGTGTGTTTACTTGCTCAAGGTCGCTGTCTCGCAGTGCTGCCACTTGCTCATGTCTGCTAATACGCACTTCAAAAATTCCCGTTTTTTTGGGTCACCCTGTATAAAAGAACTGTTCATAATCAGTGTTGGATACTGCTGGTGCAATTAATAGGGTACCTTTGTTCCCTTTAAAAAAAAACAACAAAAAAACCCAAAAAACAATCCTGTCTATATTGCAGCAATAAGGTACCGACCTTTGTGTTTACTGATTAATTTATCATCACTCAACGAGCTTTTAAGGCTAACATATCAGTTCCACCGACAATAAAAGATAAGTTTAAGATTTTGAAACTAATGTGGATCACAGCAGATGCAAGATATCACCACATTAGAAAAGATAAAGAGAAAACCAAAAGACCGACCAAAAATAAAACACTGATAAGAGACAATAATGATTTGTTTGAACTCGGATGCTCTGGCTCTACCAGGAAGCCAACGATGCCAAGCCCTTGACCCCCAGACCCCTATGATTTAACAAACTGACATTTTAATGGCATGAGAGTAATAAACATATGTGAAGAATAATGCTTCTTTTTCCATTAAAGTGCATTATTTAACACTGTTTGCATGAAATAGCCAACTTCAATAAGTGTTTTTGCCCAAATCCTACTATAATGCACGTCCTGTGTCCGTCCAGCGTCCCGTCCATGTCTGATCGAATGTGCAGCACAGGAGAGCGTTTGTATGGGTTGTCCTCAGCCTTCACAGGCCTGATCGCCACCAAACTCGCCAAATGAATAGAAACATTACCTGACTATCTACTAGGCACAATTTTATGTCCGTATTCAAATGTTGTGAGGTATGCTGGGCGATTTTAGCCTCTCATGCTATCGTACAGTGGCACCACGGGTACAATGCCGCTAGTATCTATCACTTAAGTGTCCCCTTTCACCCTTTCATGCATGAATTATGAGAACCTTAATCAAAATTTTTTCCTGAGTGTTTTTATTCCTCTTTAGGCATGAAAAAAACAATGCGATTGAAAATTTTCTTCTGAAAAATAAATAAAAATAAATAAATAAAATAAAAATACATTTAAAAAATACAGGGTGGGGAAGCAAAATTTACAATGAACATTTAGTTGTTTTTTCTCAGCAGGCACTGCGTCAATTGTTTTGAAACCAAACATATATTGATGTCATAATCATACCTAACACTATTATCCATACCTTTTCAGAAACTTTTGTCCATATGAGTAATCAGGAAAGCAAACATCAAAGCGTGTGTGATTTAGTGAATGCACTCGTCACACCAAAGGAGATTTCAAAAATAGTTGGAGTGTCCATAAAGACTGTTTATAATGTAAAGAAGAGAATGACTATGAGCAAAACTATTACGAGAAAGTCTGGAAGATACTATTAAAGAAGAATGGGAGAAGTTGTCACCCGAATATTTGAGGAACACTTGCGCAAGTTTCAGGAAGAGTGTGAAGGCAGTTATTGAGAAAGAAGGAGGGCACATAGAATAAAAACATTTTCTATTATGTCAATTTTCTTGTGGCAAATAAATTCTCATGACTTTCAATAAACTAATTGGTCATACACTGTCTTTCAATCCCTGCCTCAAAATATTGTAAATTTTGCTTCCCCACCCTGTAATAATGAAAAAAAAAAATTCTTATGAACCTATTTTTCATGAAGTTGCAAAAATGTCCATTCAGCTGGACACCACATGTTTAATTTTTGACGCACAGAAACATGTATTTACTGATAAATTGTGTGAAAACTATGGGGAGGGCTTGTGATTCTGGGGGTTTATGCTCTGCAGAGATCTACATAATGTTACCAATTCATGTCAGAAAAGATATGTAGTGTCTGAAAACTTTAATAAAGATATGTGTGGAAAAAAAAAACATGAATAGAACAACAAAATCCATGAATATACAAGAGAACAGCTGTACAGGGTGTCCCATAAGTCTCCATACATAGGAAAAATAAATGTTTCTTGACATAAACCATTTTAATTTATATAATATGCTCAATATGACTGCCATTTTGTCGGGAACACATTTTAATGCGTGTCTGCTGAAGAACTATAAAGAAGAAATATAAAGAAATACATGTTAGAACCATATATGTATGGAATGTATTATGTCTCCTGTGTATGGAGACTTACGAGGGCTGTTCAATAAGTTCATGGCCTCACCCAGAAATACTGGTTGTTATAATACAGGATGTTACATTCTTTCGTGATAGGATAGTGATGCTTGACCATCGATGGACCAAGTGCATTGCTGTAAATGGAGATTATGTTGAAAAATAAAATATAAATTATCAGTCTGTGTTGTTCTGTTCTGGGTGAGGCCATGAACTTATTAAACGGCCCTCGTATGGGACACCCTGTAGAATAGCTGTCCACTGTAGTGACCAGTATGCGTGAAAGGGTTAAAAAGTGGGATCCACTCATCAGATTTTGTGGCTGCCAGTCTTATTCTAAAGCGTAGACCCTGGGGATCATTTACTGAAAGTTTGGTGCTTTTGTCGCAAAATGCACAATTTTGCTCGAATGTTCCCCTTAACCTCTGGACTATTACTGAGCTGTGGAATGTTTACGGTGCTGCTGAAGGCCACAGCCTCTTGCCGAGGTGCTCCTGCTATATATTTAGTCCTTTTAAACCCAACAAACACTTTCAGTGCGATGTTGTTATTTTTTTCCCGTGTCTCCTTGCTCGTGCAGTGGCTGACCAGGAGGCATCCTCAGGCACTTTGGATTAGATAAAGTCAAAACAAGGGCTGGTGCTGGGCCGCTCATACAGCTGTACTTGATAACAGATACCATCTCACTCTGTCTTTTCTCGCTCAGTCTCCTGCCACGGGCCAGCCTCCTCCTACTTCCTCTGCTTCCTAAACCAAATCTGCCTCCTGGGGGACATTGTCAGGCAGCCTGTTGCTGGGTAACCAAAGACAATTGTGGGTCAGAGAAATTATCAGTTGAAAACCAACAACAACTTGATATATATAATGATATTAAATCTCTATCTTGATAGTTACATTAAAAAAGTAGTAGGATTTGGATGTGTTAATAGTCAGAGGTCTGGACAAATGAGTTTAAATGTATATACTCGCAAAAGTCTACAGAAACACAACAAATAGTCTGTGATATTCTTAAGATAAACACACTCATGAAGCAGAGAGAATGTTAGAATAGAATAGAATAGAATGGGATAGAAGGTAACAGCATAGAATAGAATAGAATAGAATAGAATAGAATAGAATAGAATAGAACAATAAAATGGGATAGAATAGAATAGAACAGAATAGAATAGAATAGAATAGAATAGAATGGAATAGAAGAGAGTAGAAGAGAATATAGTAGAATAGAATAGAATAGAATAGAATAGAATAGAAGAGAATATAGTAGAATAGAATAGAATAGAATAGAATAGAAGAGAGTAGAGTAGAAGAGAATAGAATAGAATAGAATAGAATAGAATAGAATAGAATAGAATAGAATAGAATAGAAGACAATGCAATACAATAGATCAGAATAGAGTAGAATAAAATAGAATAGATAGAAGCAACAGAACAGAATAGAATATAACAGAATAGAATAGAATAGAATAGAATAGAATAGAATTTCAAAAAGTAACGTAAGAATAGAGCTAAGTAGAATAAAAAGTAAATAAGTAAATTTTATTTATAGAGCACTTTTCACAGACAGGGAGTCACAAAGTGCTTTACTGTGCAAAACACTGAAAAATTTAGATAAAGTACACAAAAAACAAAACAAAAAATAAAACTGGACAAAATATGAACAGATCAAATGTACATTATTAACAGTATGTGACAGTATCTATGAACAGTATTAACAATATTAACAGTGTGTCTCACCCATAAAAGACTTATTTCTAAGAACTGACTGCTGGTGTAGATGATGTCCTGTTACGAGGTTTATAAACAGCAGTGAAACAGCTGTGAACCAGTTTTCAGTGAGTGCTGTCCTACTGAGATGTGGAAACTTTGGCAGTCCTCCATCTCAAAGCTGTAAAACACATGACCAGATTTTTTCTTCTTTTCCCAGAACGTGAGATTAATGACTTAAAATAAATATGGCTACAGTATAACAGTTGGGCCAGAGAGTATACATATTAATACAAGTTATGTTTGAAGGCAGCAATTACCAACAGTGTGTTCCTGGTGGATGGGTCAGTAGCAGCTGAATAATCCTGGCATTAACAAAGCACATCTACAATTATGGGCCCGAGATGAAAATGAATTACAAAACATGAGCCGATGTATTCACTCCTTTTATAAAATACATTTCACAGCTCTGAGTTTTGACAGAACAGATTCCTGTAACTTCGCCTAGTTCACTGGACTATGTAATCGAGTTTTAGGTGCTCGACTTTGATTGAATTTACTCTGTAGAATTATGCATGAATGAGTGTCCAACTGACGAGTTACTTAGACAAGTTTGTACTTCCTCAGAGTATGGGAAATTAAATGCTCTGGTGTCAGTACTAAAGCACTGATTGTATTTAAAATGTCAAAATAATGTGTTTATTAAAGGGTGTAAGATTTAGCATAGTTTATGGGAAATTATTGTATTTCATTTCTGACAGCAGAAATGAACCCTTTCATGCATAGTGGTCACTACAGTGGATAGTTATTCTACAGCTGTTCTCATGTATATTCATGGGTTTTGTTGTTTTAGTTCAATATCAGCCAACACAGTGGACGCTTATGCACCATCCCATAATACACTGACATTCGGACCATTACTGTACCTTTGCTGTTCTTGATAAAACTGATCTGCACTAACATGTTTGAGTGTAAATCACTTGTTACTTGTTAGACACAAAGGTTTTTTTGCATGTTATCTCCATGAAGTCAGTAATAACTAGCATTAGAATATGTTAAAATGGGAGAAAACATCAGATTTGCAGCGTTAAAAATGTTTTTATTTCATTGTTTTCATATTACTTTCTTACAGAACAGGATTAGGGCCACTGGACTTTAATCTCAGAATTCTGACTTTTTTTCCTCAGAATTCTGACTTTAATCTCAAAATCCTGACTTTAATCCCAGAATTCTGACTTTAAACTCAGAATTCTGACTTTTTTTCCTCAGAATTCTGACTTTTTTCTCAGAATTCTGACTTTAATATCAGAATTTGGACTTTTTTTTTCATAATAATATTTAAAAATATACATATATTGGACCTTATTTTAATTTATTGTATTTTTTTTCCAGTGGCCCTAATCCTCTTCTGTACTTTCTGATATTGGATTTTGAACATGTTTCTTTACTTCAAAAATTAAACGTATGGACATTTTTGTAACTCCATGAAAAAAAAAATCAGTCGCATTTTTTTTTTTTCATGTCTAAGGAGGAATAAAAACACTCAAGAAAAAAATCTTTACTAAGGTTCTCATAATTCATGCATGAAAGGGTTAAATAATATATTCACAATGATGTTTTTATTAGTGGATAATCACTTGAAAATAAGAATCAGTGTTTTCCTGTCTTTAGAATGGCCTGCTTTCATCTGCAGTGGCAACAGATCCACTTCCACAGTCCCCCATGTTGCATCTACATATCTCTACAGTGGTTCACGATGGATTTCTTCATTTGTTTTTCAGCTTCATTGCTCATTATATTCCGTCATTAAGGTGCTTCACTGTCACCTCCTACTGATGCTTTGCCACTATCAGCCACATCACCTCAACAAACCATGTCATGCCTTGGTACGGTTGCTAACATGTAGCATTAAGACTACAGTTATAGTAGTCCCCTAGCTCAACTAAATGACTGGTTGTCATAGCAACGCAGTGCAAGCTACTTTGATGTCATCTTTAGTGTGTTCTGTGAAGGAGGATAAAGCTTAAAACTATAAGTTGTAATTTAAAAAATGAAACTTAACCCTTTCATGCATGAATTATAAGAACCTTAGTTAAGATATTTTTCTTGAATGTTTTTATTCCTCTTTAGGCATGAAAAAAAAAACAGTGCAATCGAGTTTTTTTTTTTTTTAAGGAGTTACAAAAACGTCTACTCAAGTCGGACACCATGTATTTAATTATTGAGGCAAAGAAACATGTATTTAAAACTTAATATCAGACACTAGTGGCTTTTCCATTGGACATCTGCTCAAAACTTTACTGATATTTACTAAATGTCGAAAAAACAGAAGTGCGTGATGTTGGTTTTTCCATTAAATTACAAATGCGATGATTTGTTTATTCATTATTGCGAGATGACACGAGAAGTCATTCCATAAACACGTTGATGAACATAAATATGGTGTTGATTTACAGATATATTCATTATTATTATATATTACCCCTCTATCTCGTACTAAATTTAAAAAAATATTTGGTTTCCTGGTCTGTCCGCACATACTGCCATGTTTCTTCTAAAACTCTTCGTCTCTTGTTGTAACATCTGTCAACATACATTTTTTTATTTTTTTATTCACATGACTCTAGTTGTGGAAAAAGTTCTTTCCTTTGCAGTTTTGTGTGATATACCACTTGCGCTATATGTAAAAAACCACCTGTTGACAGCGCAAAAACTTTTAATCGAAAAACAAGACTTTTGGTGCAATCATCTTTTTTTCCGTTAAGCAAAATTTTATGTGCAAGTTATATTTGCGCAATTTGAGGATCAATGGAAAAGAAAGTGATATGGAAAATACACAATAAAAGCATTTTTAATGCTGGCAATCAGATGTTTTCCCACATTTAAAATATTCTAATACTAGTTATTGTTCACTTATGGAGATAATATGCAAAAAAAAAATCCTATTGTGTTTGTTGATTTACACTAAAACATGTCACTGCAGATCAGGTTTATCAACCAGTATGGTTACAGTAACGGTATGAATTACACTGTATGGGATGGTGCATAAGTGTCCACTGTGTTGGCTGATATGCAACTAAAACAACAAAACCCATGAATATATAAGAGAACAGCTCTGAATAACTGTCCTCTGTAGTGACCACGATGCATGAAAGGGTTAATACTTTTTTCCCCATTTGAGAATATAGTTCTTTTTTCTTCAAATCCCTAGCGAGTTTATTCTGCCACCCACCCCCTCACTCGTACCCGCTCCAGAGACCACATCACCCCATTCTCAAGCTACTCCACTGGCTCCTCATACCACACCACATCCAATACCAGGTCCTCCTCCTCACCTACAAGTCCCTCCATAACCTGGCCCCTCCCTATCTCACCGATCTCCTTCAGCAGCACTGCCCCACCTGCTGCCTCAGATCAGCCAACACCTACCTCCTCACTCCCACCACTAGGACAAAGCAATGGACCTTGGGGACTGAGCCTTTGCTGCAGCCACCCCCCCCACCCTATGGAACTCACTCCCACAAAACATCAGGAACTTGGACTCAATACAAAACTTCAAATCACTGCTCAAAACTCACCTGTTCAAACTTCAGCCCCTTTATTCTTTTGTTTGTTTTGTTTGTGAAGTGTCTTTGAGTGTCTAAAAAAGCGCTATGTAAATGTGATGTATTATTATTATTATTATTATTATTATTATTATTATTATTATTATTATTATTATTATTATCATTATTATTATTATTAGGGATGGGAATTGAGAACCTGTTCTTTTTGAGAACCGGTTCCCAGTAGCTCAATTCTTTGGAATCGTTTGCCTGCCTGCTTAACGATTCTGCTTATCGATTCCGCCTTTGTTGTGCATGTGCAATGATGTCGCACGTACGCCGCATTGTTTTGGTCAGAATGTAGACAACATGGTGTTGAGGCAGAAACGGTCTAAAAAGACGACACCAGGTCCACTTACTTGGAACACTTGCAAAGTTTCCATGTCTTCAAAAGGGTGGAATCCTTCCAATATCCTCAAACATTTGTCCACAGCATGTGAATCATTTACAGGAATGTCACGTATTTGATACGCTACTTAGCGGCGCTTGTGAATGTAGCGGCAGAGTGAACACTGGGCCGGTTCCGGTTCCGGTGTGGGCAACAAACGTCGTACCCTCTCAAGTACAAGTTTCTGAAGGTAAGAAGGGAAAGGAAATGAGATGCACGACAATGGGAGACAAGGCGAGCCAAGTCAAACTGGTTCCACGTAGTAGAAATGCGGCATTAGAGGAATTAGTAAAGAGTCTTTAGTTTCACTTTCACTGTACCACCCACCCCACCCACCCCCCGAACCTGGCCCGGCTTCACCTGTTATTATTATTTCTACATACTGTATGTACTATATTTTCTGTGCAGAGATGGAAATATAAAAGACAGTTAATGCAAACACACCCGTTTGTACTCTTTTATTCCCTCACCCAATGAGAATCGATAAGGAATCGGATCGATAAGCAATATTGATAATGGAATCGGAATCGTTAAATTCTTAATGATTCCCATCCCTAATTATTATTATCATCATCATTATAATTAATATTATTTGTTGAAATAAAGCCAACATGCATGAAAATTTGCTCCTGTATTTTGTGGGGTTTCCTCCTAATTTGGTTCAATATTCCACATTGTGACATGCTTACACACATATGTAATGAGCCCGTTTACATCCAAACCGATACTCCGATCATCATCTGATTTATGGAGTTATCAGATTATTCAAGTGACCATGTAAACAGCAAATTTTCTATACTTTATCAGATAGCAGCAGTAATCTGATTATGATTAACTGGATTAACACACATGGATTTCTCCCCAATACTCTGATGTCTTCACGCATGTATACAGGTTAATCGGATTTATTTCATTCTTTTACATCTGTGCATGTGTAAACACAATTAAAATAATAGAAAACGGAATTTAGGTAGTCAAACATGAATGGAAGGCAATAACAGGAAGTTTGAAAGTACCATCACTCTGTATGTATGTACTCTGAAAGAAATCTGATAATGGACTGGAGTGTCTAAACTGGGGTTTTTAGGTTATCGCATTTCATTAGTGCAGATCTGATTATTACAATTATCTGATTACTCCCAGTTATCGGACTTTTGTGGTCATATAAACAGGCTCATTGATGCAGTGATGATTCTGGATGGACTAGTCCAAGTTTACTATTACTTTGACTCACGTGGATCCTCAAGCAAAGACGGAACTCGAAATAACATGTTATCGTCCTTGATAGTCCCTGCTCACATCGTGGAAAAACCAATAAAGTGGTGCAAAGTCAAACTCACACCCACAGTGTACAGGGACAAATGTTATGGAAAAAACACACTTTCACTCCCAATTCAGCAAATACTGACACTGGATCAGGAGAAGACATTTTACTCACAGGATGCCCTTAAGGTGTTGTTTTTTCATGATCACTTCGGCCACTTTCATCTTTGGCTTTTGCTAGTTAACCCTATAACGCCAAACGATACATGAGTTTTGAAGTCCTCTACATGATAAGTGTGATATTTTTTTATTAAAACACCTAATGTATACAATTAGATACATGCAATACACAGATAGTCCACCAGGGGGGAGGAATTTGTTCACCAGAGGCCTTTCCAGTGACACTACAAGATTGTCAGTAATGGGGAAGGAGGCAGAACTTTGGCAGTTTTCAAAAGAAATTACAAATTTGTTAGACACGTTTGTATAATATTATGTTTTGTTTGTTCAAAAATAATAATATTTGACATGATGTATCAAATACAATACAAAATTGAAACTCAATTGATATTTGAAAAAAAAAATTTAAAAAAAATGGGTTGTTCAAAAGGACCAATAAAGGTTCCAGTTTCAAAGAACTGGAATTTTCTGTCAATGATTTAATGGTTCAGGCTTTACAGGGTTAATAACGTCCCCCAGTCCATGTCCTCTATTTCCTCCATCTAAGGGTTTACATTTGTTTAAACTGAGTGAGGGGTTGAAAATGGACACTAAGAGCTCATGCCTAAGTGACCATATGTGACAACTTGGGAGTAAGAACAGGTTTATTAAAGGTGGACCATGGTTGTTAAATTCTTGACTAAAAATCACTCACCTCTAAAGAGGGCGTTTGGGGTGTTATGCAGCCACTGTAGGGAAGGATGAGTCAGGATGCAAACACAAGCCTCTGGTGGGAAAGTCCTAGATTCTGTATATATCTGCCATCCACCCCTGCCACCTCCTGCTTACTGAAAAAAAAAAGAAAAAAAAAAAAAGATCCACCAGTGAGAAATTATGTTTCCTTGCAAAAAAAAAAATCAAAGCAGTGATTCTGCAGCCAGTGCTGGGTTTATAACAAATGTTGTTTGCAATTTAGTTATATAAGAACATAAACTGGGCAATCAGGTCATGAGCTGCAGCGAGTCCCCAGAAATGAAACACTGTTTAAATTTATCTGGATTTTAATAACTGAATGGAAACGCAGTCTCATTATATTATCTTTCTTATCTGTGGCAGTTCCTCACTTTTGAAGAAACTTCCAAGAATATCATCTGAAAAAATATGGATACCATTTTATTTTTTAACATGAAGGCATAACTTCTGTTTCATTGCCCTCGCTCTGCTGGTAGTAATAGAATTCCAGAAAGAAACACACTGGGTTTTAACACATTTCAGTCACCTTTTATAATAGGTTGTCTATAGTCCCCAGTAAACACTGTAAGCCCGGAATTTGTATTTACTAAAATGCTTTAATTACAAGTAAGTAAGTAAGTAAGTAAGTAAGTAAATTTTATTTATAGAGCACTTTTCACAGACAGAGTCACAAAGTGCTTTATCAATTCAAATCAGAATCAAATTAAGTTTACAGAGACCCAACAGAATCCTTCAGGAGCAAACACTTGTGATTGGTGACAGTGGCGAGGAAAAACTTCCCTTTAACGGGCAGAAACCTCGAGCAGACCCAGACTCCTGAAGGCTGGCTGTCTGCCTTGACCAGTTGGGGTTAAAGAGAGAGAGAGAGAGTAAAGGAGGAGAAAAGAGAGAGCGATAGAGATATAGAGAGACTGGGGGGGGGGATGACACATGGAGTACGTTATGATGAATACATAGAGTGTAATCAGTGCACTACAATGCACTTAAATGATTTAAGTTTTATGATGTTACTATAAAATGTTAAGTATATTCTACTAATTTGTAGACATAGTTGAAAGTACGAAAAAGTTTAAGTTGAATGGAATTAAATCACTAAATTTTAGTCATGACCACACCTTTTTTTCTTCGCAATGCATTGTGGGTATTGGGCATGTTGTTGAAAATGTGTTATTTTTCTGTGCAGGGTTTCAGCAGGGTTGTGGTGTTAGTGTTAATTTGGATTTAATGTGTGTATGGCAGTGTTTATTGGCCTTTTTGTGTTTGTTTTTGTGTTTTTGTAGAGCTGCACCATGAGTCAGAGCCAGAGGAAGAACAATGGCTTTACTGTTCATCCTAAACTGTTATTGTACAATGGACATTTTACTGTCTTGCCAAATTAAAAGCAGTTTCTGTACTGTCAAATGACATTGAGCTAATTTCTATTAATGCTACAATATATTAAGCTGAATAGTTTCATAATTATTATGACCAGGAATGGGTTTTGAGTTTGATTATCTTAAAAAATGTTGTTTAATCAATGATAAACTAACCTGGCTGCAATTGAGAAAATTAGTCAGTGTAACCTAAAATGCTGAGTTGAATGGTTGGATAGTGGGGTTGATTTTACAACAGATTTAAAGTACAAATAACTTGTCTTTTAGTGTTTTCTACTTAATAGTTTAAGTTCAATACTTTTAGCATTAAAGTTGAACCTATTTAAACCAATTGATTAGTTGATCATTACTCAAATCATTTAAGTGCAATCACTTGCCTCAAATTTTTTGAGTAAACTCTACTTATCCGGGCTTACAGTGAACAGGTAGTGACAACCATGACTGGAAGACACAGGATATCATCAATAAATCTTGAGTTGTTCTAAAGATCTGTCAAAGCTGTTATGGAGGAACAAAAATGTGGTTTGAAAATGTCTAGGTGTTCAGTAAACAAGTTATTTCAAGTCAAATGCAGTGGAAAAAATGATGAATACCAGTACCAAAAATGTCACAAATGCAAAAAAAAAAAAAAAAAAAAAAAGTGTCTGTCTTTTTTTTTTTTTTTTTTTGAAATTCAAGTTTTTATTGAACTTTTTAAAGGCTTGGCACATGGCATACAGGAATAGATAGTCTATAATTAACATTTAACTCTGGTGACAAACTCGACACACTCTTTATCTCATAAACATAAAAGATCAAAAAAATAAAAAATAAACAGACAGGCAGCAGATACAAAAGAAGGTGGTTACATAATAATATCAAATAGTAAATATCTGTATAGACACACACCTGTACATGCACTCATACATTCATACATACAGACCTATCTACTTTTATGTCATCCCAAAGGGTCACCCCCTTCCCTCTGTCATCACTTAATCTACTAAGCATAGATTCATAGGATGCAGTTTCAGTCATTGCACAGACCCATTCTTACATCTGTGGAGTTTCTGATGTTTTCCAGTGTCTTAGAATTACTCGACAAGCTGTTGTTGTACCCAAATTACCGAGAAGTTACATTTGGTTATATTGGCTAACTGGGATTTATCCCCCAGTAAGCAGAGCTCTGCACTGTAAACTCGAATAGTTGTGAATACTAATGTTTTATAAGGAAACTCGTTCTCACAATAAAGATTAGTTTTGCAGATACCATAAATTTAACAATATGAGCTCATTGGACGTAGCCAATTAGTAGTCTTTACTAACACTGATTAGCTCACTCAACTAATTTCCAAATTGTTCATACTAATCAGTTTTATTTTAATGAAATGGGATATTAGGTAAATGTTTAAGCAATCAAAGCTTAGTGTTATATGTTTTCATGACTAATATTTTTATGTTACTGTAACTTAAGATTAAGTTTACTAAACTTCTTTCATGTAATTATACTCATCATGTTACAACTGATAATAAATACACATTCTCATGCACATTTACATGTGTTTATTATTTTTTTTATAAAACAGTACCAAATAACTTTGGTTAGCAGTGCAACAGTGCAAGATAACATACAATTTACTTGTTAAACAGCCATGTTTCTCTTAACAGGCAAAACGTACTCTGAAGAAAAAAAAAAAAAACACAGAATCTACGTTGTGCATTAGTGCACAATGTGACTGAAACTTAAGAAGCAAGGTTTCAATGGGGTGGCCAAGTCTAATTTATTATTGATAATTCAAGACTCGTTAAGACCTTTTTAAGAGCACCAAATAAAAGTAAGATCTGCTTACAAGTCTGAACTTGCAGTATTTCACAAAAACTTTTTTCCAACTTTTACAGGATACATGCATTTAGAAATGCAGGTGTGACTAGCATTTTAGTGCATTTTAGATGCTGACAACATCAGAACATGACAACAAAAACACTGGCCTTGTAAAAACACATCAACAGTATGGCATCACATTTACATTTCAAGGTCATTTTTTAAAGATTGCAGCTTTGGTTTAAGTTCATCGGCACTCAACTTGAGGAGAATCTGCTGGATGAAGATGAACGTGTACCTCAAGCACTTCGGATAGTTGAGGTGGAGGACGTAGGTCAGGCCGAACATGATGCACACAGTGTTTGGGAGGTCTGGCAAGCCTTTCATAACAACTTCCTCGTCAATGACGATGTTGAAAGAGGCAGCACTTGGAGTCGAGGCAGGTTCAGAGGGTGCAGACCCAATGATGATTCCAAGGGGCATGTCCCCGTACGAGGCCTCTTCAGAGTCCTTAAGGAGCAAAGAAAAGCATAATCAGTATTGTTACACAGTAAATTTGCCAGTGTAAAAAATGCAGTGTCAAAGTATTTTAATTCTTTCAGAGTTATTCCAACAATGGACAGAGTAAAATTTAACATGATGACTTCCAGTGTCGGTGAAAATAATTGGAGTTTACAGAGGTTTTACACTGTCAGTGTCATATATTCAGTGTTAAAGTAAATTGACTCTCAAAGTTAATTCAACGCCGATAAGAGCAAGATACCTTTCAGTGTTAAAAAATAATGACTCTGAAAAGCCCCGCCCACCTACCTCCGTGCTCAAACTGAGTGAGAAGTTGGACTCTGGCATCGCCATCTTCCTCGTATCGAAAAACTGCGTTTGTAAGTTTGTGTAAAATAAACTATTGCTTTTGTTATTTCATCCAAGCAGAATCTGTGTGCAAGAATATAGTTACGTCATCGTCGTCAGTGTTGGGTACGTGTTTTCAAATACCGAATTTCAAATGGAAAACATGATATCGGGTCAGCGGCTTTCATTTTACATGTCATTTTATGTTTACTTTTAATTGCAATATTTCATTTTTACTTTGAATAAATTGGGTACTGAAATAATTGTATATTTTTTTCACCCCTGCAGACACTGGGACTATAGTACATCACATGTAACACCAGTAGGAGGCAGTTAGAAATCAACACTCTTTGGAGTAATTTATTTATCAACATGTAGTGTTAAGTAGGTTTAACACTGGAAAAAAAAGTTATTTCTTAACCCTTAACTCTCCAGTGTTGAATGTGAATAGCACTATGGGTGTTACTTCTCACATAGTGTAAAACTTGATTGACACTAATTAGTGTAGTGTAGTGTAAAATATTAACTCTTACTAGAGTAAAGTTGACTCTGGAAATGTAACTCTATGTTCAGTGTAAATTTTACACTGAGGTAGTGTTAAAATTAACTCTTTAAGTGTTATATAAACACTGGTGATTTTACTGTGTATTGATTATAATTTAAACGTACACTGTTAAGGACTTGACTTGGGTTTGAGGAGATTTCTGCTCCAAGCCAATTACTTAAAATATACTAGTCAACATTTGCTAGGGATCAGTTTTATATTTGCACAATAATTGATGTTGTATAATATTTTGGGTGACTTCATATATTATGTGTGTACTTTGGCTAGTCATGTAAAGAAAAGTGGACCAAAAGGTAAAAAAACATAAATTTTTATTGCACTTTCTGGCAAAAGGGTGATACAACCCTAGAAATTAGAGTTCACAACAATTACTCTTCCAATTTTGTTTTCACTGAAACCCCTCAGAATGTTCTGAAACACGTATGGTGTGATGTCAATAATGTGTGTGGCCACCATCTGCATCCGCAGGTTGTACTCCACTGGGAAAGTAAATTTTCAAGTTTCCAGAATTACACCCCCGAATATAGCAAAGTTATAGTCCTGATCCCTAGCAAATGTTGACTAGTGTATTTAGAATTTGGGTCCAGAAGAGTCTGATTAAAACACATTCCCACATGCAATGAAGGAAAGTTCCAGTTTTCTCTCGGCATTTCCAACATAAATCATCACCCAACAGTTTCATCCTATACGATCTAGATGGTGTGTAATAGTATCTATGCACTGCATTATTACCTCCGCCAAGGAGGTTATGTTTTTGCCAGGGTTTGTTTGTCTGTCCGTTAGTGTGCAACATAACTCAAAAAGTTATGGACAGATTTTGATGAAATTTTCAGGGTTTGTTGGAAATGGGATAAGGAAGAAATGATTAACTTTTGGGGGTGATCCTGACGAAATCCTGGATTCTGGATCACTTTGAAATTTTTGTTAACATTGTGGTAAATGGGGCCAAAATTTTCGTTTCCCAATATCTCGCTTAATTATCGACCAAAACTCATGAAATTTAAGTCAGGAATTGACAATGGGGTCCTCTATCACATTTCAAAGGCTGATCCGGATCTGATCCAGAAGGCGGATTTTATTTTAAAAAATAAATGTAGGATTTGTATCACCGATTATGTGGGGAATTTTTGCGCTTGGCGGAGGTCTGCGCTCTCCGAGTGCTTTTCTAGTATTGCGTAAGTTTACCCCTTGCCTCTCTCACATATTTACCACAATCAGCCACAATTATTGCCCACTTATCACTTTGAATCTCTCCACCAAGGTCCCTCTGCCAAATCGTCTTTAACTGGTTCGAGTCTGTCCTTTAAACTCTGTGACTTTGAACTTCACAGATGTTTCTCCTCAAGGCTCCACATATCCTCTGCTGTGCCCACTGTGGTACTCAGTGTTCAATGGCATTCAGACACTAACAGCTTGATGCTGGAGCCAATGGAAGGTGAATCATCTGCTGATCCACTTCAGCATTCTAATCAGGGGCCTTAAATAGGTGATCCAATGAAGGGAGCTGGGCTCAGCCAAGCGCAAACAGCCCCCAGACCCACGTGACAGCAGCCATTTGAATAGAAATGGCCCCGGCTCGGCAGCATGCCTCTGCACCCAACGTCAGTGTATTAGAAACTATTGTGCTATTTACCCCACTAGATCCACTTTGCTTTCTGTCTAATGGTGCTTTAGTTTGGCCCATTTGGGTCAACGGTTTAAGCGCTTTCACCTCATTGAATGAGCCTGTTAACAAAGCTCTTCTGTTTCTTCCAGTGCCGAAACTGACACACAAGGCAATAACATTTGTAAAGAACCAATCGTTTCACATTGTATCGGTGCAGGGTGCTAATGACAGTACTGGTTACTGGTTTATGGGTATGGACCAGTATGGATAGTGGGCACATCGTTGAACTTACAGTCGTTGTTTCATAGTTTTTTTTTATCGGTGGTGAGAGTTGCATTCCCACTCATATACTGACTACAAATCAAGGTTCGAAAATTTTGGATTTTTCATTATAGTTTAGTTTTATTTAGTTTTTTCTTTTTTTTCTCTAATTCAGTTAGTTTTAATTAGTTTTTAGAGCAGGTTTGCTAGTTTTTATTAGTTTTCGTTATTTTCTAAATGCTTAGTTTTAGCTTTGTTTTAGTTTTTTTTTAATATATCTTTTCTCTTCTTTGCCGTCGAATTCAAATAAATCCCAGACAGGACTCTGCTGCTTTCTCCCAACTTTAGTCTCCATGTTTCCAGGTAGAGTGGGGACCAGAAGACGACTGGAAACCACAAGTGAACACAAGTGACGGACCGTTAAATATCATATGGTGTCAGCAGCTAAAATTGCTTGAGGGAAATAAATCGATTTCATAACAATCCAACACTGACAAAGACGAAAACAAAGGGAATTTGATCCTTAATTTTTATCCGTTTTAGTTAGTTTTGTAAACACACAATACAGTTTCAGTTAGTTATCATTTTTTTCTTTTAATTATAGTTTTTATTTATTCCAGTTAACGAAAATGTTTTTAGAATTCTAGTTTTCGTCATTTCGTTAGTTTTTGTTAACGATAATAACCTTGCTACAAATACCCAGAAACAAAGAAAAACATACATTATACAGGTAAAACTCTGCATGACTGATCCTAAACATTCAATATAAAGTATAAGATTAACCCATAAAGACCCTGAGCTACTTTTGTGGCAGTTTTTCTCTCTATTTAATCTTTCTTAAGTGATTTACTACCAATTATTATAATAGTATCCTCTGTATTTTGCATTTTTCTCTTTAAATCATGTATTTGCATATATTTAATATCAGTTAATTCATAAGTTAATTTAAAGGTTATTATATCAAAACATAAAAAAATGACTTTTTTCAACAAAGATATCATTAACTGAACATAAACACAGTGTCTCCATCCACTGTCATTGATCCAACTCCATGGGTTTTACTGTTGTAGAAGATGACAGTGTTTCCATGTTCACTACGGAGCCTCTGAACATCCAGATGGGTCATATCCGATGACCATGAAAACATGAAAAACTGTATTTTACACCATTTATTTACATGTATTGATAGGATTAGTGGATCAACAGGTTTTAAACAGTTTACATCAGTAGATAATATTTGTTCACCAGTGGAGGTGTGGGTCTTTGTGGGTTAAGTGTGATCAAACTGTAGAGATGAAAAATAACCTGCTGTTATTAACATAGAGACACCTGAAAGTAAAAATTATGTTTTCGTTGCCTTAGAATGAACTGTTTATATCCACAGAGCTGGTGTTCATAGAGTCCACCATGTTTCAGTTCCAGAACAGACTTCTTTTTTCATACATATCATAGCAGGTGGTATCCATTATTTCAGTGCGCTGCTGCTACTGCTGTTATATTTGAGTTTGGACAAGAGGTATTTTCTTGTTAATGAAAAGGACCAGACTGGACAAAACAAACACTGGCTTCAATGAGTGCTTTGACATTTTTGTGGCTGTCATAGAAATGAATGAGGTGAGGATATAGCTAGGCAATATGATCAACACATCAAATCTTTATTTTTTTAATGTAAAGGAGGGTTTATGATTTTAATCAAGTCTTTTCTGGTTTCATTAACTGTAAATAAATTATTCAAAAATACTCTTTCTGTACTAAAACCTTACACCCTTCATGACCGGAGAAAGACGCCAAAATTAATATATTACAAGTAGGAGATGGGTTGCATTTTGAATTTTTGGTCAGGAAGCAAGATCTTCAGAGGAATAAGGTGATTTTTTTGTTTTTGTTATTTTTCTCGATTTTCTTAAATCTTCATTAACTGACAGGACTTGGGGTCCAAAGGTCAAAGGTCACAGTCGACTCCTCGTCTGTCCATTCCTTTGAATGAAATATCTCAGGAAACCCGTTCATCAAAATGTGCAACATAATATGAAATCTTGAGCAATCCCCCTCAAAAAAAGGGTTTTGTGAGGACACCTGACTGGAATGTGGAAAAAAATAAATCAGAGGTAAAATCACAGATTTCTTGGAGCTGTTAATAAGCCACCAGCAGCTGAAATGTGAGTGCGATCACCCATTATATTCATGTGAAAAACAGTGGTGGATCCAGAAAAAATAGAAGGGGGGGGCTATACATACATACATCATACATATGTGATATCCTTCTCTGAACTGTCATATTCCTGCTTGCTTTGTTTACAGAACATGTTGTGCATTACAGTCATATCTGACAACACAATACACACTTTAATCTTAATTAACCCTGAAGCTTAGACGTAAATGTCACATCCTGAAAAGTACCAGGACAATCAGGTAGCAAATAGATCAGCCTTTAGGCCAGCGGAGATTTAACTGAGTACATAAGGCTTCAAACAGTTACACAGAAGATGGTAGTTTGATTCCTGGTCAATGCAGTATTTTTTTGTGCAGATTCTCAAACGGGGGATGTGGTGCCGAGAGCGGCAGTAGGTAAATCCACCACTGGAAAAGTAACTAAAGTTGTACAAATAAATGGCTCTAAGATGCCATAAAGTAGTAGTATAAAGCTGCATCAAATAGAAATACTCAGTTTGGTTTATTTTTATTTCTAATATCAAGAAAAACAAAGAAAAACAAAACAATCGAAACAGAGCTGGATGAAGTGCAACTTATATCCTCCCACTCCCTTACTCCATCTTTTTCTACTGACCACAAAATCCCATATCAGCTCCACAAAATAACTCTAAAAAAATAAGACACATACCAAAATCAACTCTGTCCAAGCCTCCAAACATAACGTATACTATACATGTCTACATACAATCTACAATAGGACCGTAATTACACTGTAAAAAATGTCTGTAGAATTAACACCAAAAAGTTGTAAAATTGCAACATAAAAAAACTGTAAGTGACAATACAATGCAAAGTTTTTTATTAGAAAAGATTTTTGTGTTAACAATTAAATCAAACATAGCTGTAGTTTTTACAGGAAGAGTATGTGAACAAAACCAGATTTGTATGTAGAAATGATGTATTTCTATTGTTTTTCCAAAATAAAACTGTAAATTGAAAAACAATGTGGTGCTGTTTAAATTGCAAAGACCATAATGTTGAATTAACGGCGTATTGGCTTATATATATATATATATATATATATATATATATATATATATATATATATATATATATATATATATATATATATATATGTAAGTTATAAAACAAAGTAAACATTTGACAATTTAACATTTTAAATTTGTAAATGAATGGGTTGGTAGAGTTGGTAGAGCGGCTCATCCAATAACCAAACGGTTGGTGGTTCGATTCCTGGCTCTGTCCAAGTGTCCATGGAAGACACTGAACCCTAAACTGGTCCCAGTTGTACCTGGTGGTTTTGGAAAGTTCTTTGGACACCATGAAGGTGTAGAAAATGTGCTAAATAAGTGCAGACCATTTACCAGTTAAATCCAATGTTAAATCTACATGTTTAAAATGTTAAACCTACATGTTACTCTGTAAATATGTTTACAGTTGGATGTGTTTTTTACAGTATTGTTCTGGAAACCACGACCACTAATTTTTTTCCATAAAAACAACAGGATTTTTTTTACAGTGTACACAAATACACTGCACTCCTCACATACAATATAATAACCTATCTATTATATCATAATTCATCGCAGCATTCTTAAAGCTCTTATTACTCCACATATAATATAATACACATAATATACATTATATATTAATACATTATAAAATAATTGTGTATAAATATGTATAAAGTTGTGAATGTATTGATATAGTCGTCCACTCATGTTTTTTACAGCATTGCAGGTGAAGAAAAAGGACAGTTGTTACAAGTCCCCTGTGCAGAAACCAAAATTAATGAGGCAAGCTGGAGTTTTTTCATTACAACGAGACCACAAACCACTAGCACTCTGCACTCCTCACTCACTAATTACATTGTGAGTGTGTGTTCACATGCATGTGAATTCCTGGGCAAGTGTGAGTGTGTTTGTGTGCGATGCCTGTACATGTGCACATGGACACATGTTTAAATAAGGGAATCAGAGACTGAGCAAGAGAGAGAATATGATAATATTTGTCTGAGTCAATGAGTTACTCACCAGAGTTACTAAAAGCCTCACAGCTATAGCGTGGGAGGCTCCACTTGTGTGTTTGGTATGTACAGTATGTACAGATGGGGATATGGATGTGCTCTGTGTATTATGTGTATTAGTGTGTGTTTGCATAGTGCAGGGGGTTGAGAAGGGGGCACTGCTTGGTGAAGCTGAAAGAGGAGAGATGACATGCTGTCAGTCTGAGTTGACGGTCACCGCTCAATGCTTTAGCGCCTCCTGACACTTTCTATTCAGAACCGGGAGACCGCGGAGCGCCTCCGGCATGCCGAGGGATCCCGCCTTTTAATTGAGCCTTTACCCAAGATTCATTTCACTCTGCACCTAGGGCCTCACTGGGAGCAGACAAAACCATAGAAGTGACAAAACTGGGCCTCCATTTGTCCGGGCTTAGAGGCTGCTGAAACCTAGACCTATATAAAAAAGTTAACCTTAAGAGACATGATCCCAGTTTCATAGGCAATGAAACCTCACTAATCTGAAGCTGCAGCATATGAAAGTCATTTTATAATCAGAAGACCCCATTTGAATGAGGGAAGACCTCCATTAGACGGTCTAGCTTTATGGTCACAGCCAGATCCCTAGAGTCAGAAGATATTCCTGATAAAAGAGAAAAGAAAAGGATGAGGTGACCTTGTGCATATACGTGAATGTAAAGTAATCCGTGTCTTTGTCATATTTAGCATCAGCCAGTAAAAGAGGACATGTTGTCATATTCACTGTGTTTTTTTCATTCTAAAATAGGACTTGTGTTAAAGTACTGTAAAATTGTCTTAATGGATGATTCCATGATTACATTAAAATAACTGGACCTATTTAAAGTACTTTATATGTATTTGATGTCTTTGTGTCCAGATGACGGTACCCATGGCTCTGAAGGGAAAAGGCTGTGGTCAGCAGCTCATTTACATTTAAAGCAGCAAAGACTGAAACCAGAACAACGGAAATAAGGACTTTTCACAGTTCTGACAGGAATATCATCTCTGTAGCAAACCAAGGCTGTCGTCTACTGCCTACCAGTGATTTTTACCTCAAATGCTGCACAGTTTTTGATCAGTCAGATGCAGTAACAGATGTGGACACGAGCTGTTAAGTTACTGAAATACTATAGTGAGTCCTCTGTACAATACGGCCCCAGTGACAGAAAAACTATGGTCTATGTAGATTTATTTTTTGAGTTTTAGGGTAATAGTTTCTACCACTAGAGCAGTGTTTTTCAACCTTGGGGGTAGGTTGGTAACCTATCATGTCCACTGGCGTTACATGCAGAACCTGCCCATTTGAACACAAATAAATTGCGAGTGATTTTGCAACAGCGGTCATTTTTGTGAAACACTCTGCCTTGCATAATTAGTTCAATTCCCAAAATGTACCTGTGAGAGAATAAAAAGATACAAAAAAATTGTAGCACGTAATTTTCGTGTCCTTTTTATTATGTTTCATGTGGATTTTTGTATAAAAATAATATAAAAATGTGTTTTATCTGAAAAATTGTTTCTTTTTTATCTCAGTAAATATTTATTTTTTAAATATTTTAATGTATTTGATAATTTGTAATATGGATTACATTTTTATTGTTTTTACTTTAGTTTATTTCTTTAGTTATATTGTATTTTTTAATTCTTTTTTTGTGTATTGTTCATTTCGGGGGAGGTATTCATATAAGACTTTTTTTTTTTGGCTTCTAACCTCTCCTGCACAATTTTATTACTTGTTTGAATGTTGTTGTTTTTTTCTATTGCTGTTTTTTATTATGTGCAAATAAATAAATAAAAATAAAATAAAGTAGACCCACAGTGCTTCCAAACTTGCTTCATAACATTAGTCTACATCATGTTTGAATTTTTTAGCCCCTCTGTCCTGTTTTTAGGTACCAGTTTCATAGTCACCCACATTGTCTTGGTGATGTGTTTGCTCCTTCTTTGGTGCTCAGTAACACTTGTCGATCAGTCAGGGTTGAAGAGGTCATGATGTGACTGTGCTTGTGTTTCCTTTGGTTTCTCCCCCCAGACCGTCAAAAGTCAGACCGGCTCAAGCAAGCACTATTCATCTTTGTGAGCAGAGTAAGTGTGTGAGCGGTTGTATGACTCACCCATGCACGGTGGATGTTCAGTGCACATGCAGCTGATGGACTCTGGTCACTCCATCACAGTGGACCATGCAGCTGTCGGCTGTCACGTTTGTGCATAGGACGTACCAGCTTGGGTTCTTTCTCGCTCGACTTTTAATAGAAATTTGACATCATACATATCGTTAGCCCAGTGATTCTCAGTCTTTTTCTGTCGGGCCCCTCTTTGGAGCACGAAAAATCTCCAAGCCCCCCTCAACCCCAACAACATTGTACCTGTGGTGCAATTATTACTTTTATTGAAAGAAAAATCAATATTGTAAGAATACTTTTTGCTTTTCCTTGAATAATTTGTTGTGCAAATTAAAAATAACGTAGATTTTTGATTGAACAGTATAAATGAACTCAACAAGACTGCTCCCTGAGACATTATTTTTCAAAATAAAAATAGGAACTGAGTAATTATCTTACAACTATGACAGTAAGGTACTTTTTTTTTTAGAACAAGACACATTTTGGTAACAAAGATGAACATTTTAACAATATCAATGGCTGCAATAAGCCCGTTTACACTGCACATCTGAAAACATCAAAGTGTAAACTGTACAAACTGTGCAAAAGCAGAAACATTGCACATTTTTCTTTTCCAGTCCAATCCTTGTCCACTCTCCAAACCTAAACTCTTTATCCAGTCTAGTGACACATCACCATGGCAGTAGATTTGTTTGTTGTACGTCCCTAACATGAGTCCAGGGTGCTCCAACGCTAAAACATTAGTTCCACCTGCTACATGTTCGAACCTGAAGAAAAAATAAACACCTAGGAATGATCCCATGCCCCCCCCTGGCAAACCTTCACACCCCCCCCCCCGGGGGGGGCCCGCCCCACTTTTTGAGAAACACTGCGTTAGCCTCATAGCATAACTGCCCAACTCATACACAAATGGACAAAACTATTGGGACATGTTGAATTCAGGTGTTTCTTTTCTAACAGGGGTATGGGATACAAAACAATAATAACAAATATCATAATATAGTTTTATAATAATAATAATAATAATAATAATAATAATAATAATAATAATAATGGATTAGATTTCTGTAGAGCTTTTTTGGCCACTCAAAGCGCTTTACGTTATTGACCTATTATTCATTCGCTCTCACATGTGATAAATCTCATATTGATTATTAATATTGATGTTTATATCTCAAATCAGCATTAACAGGACATCTTACAGCTGTAGACATGATGTGTCCTAATATTTTTGACCATATAGTTTATGAACGTCAATATTTCCTTAAAGTTTAATGGGAGATATGAAGAAAGTAGATAGTTAGTTGTTGTTGTAGGAAATTACTATTGTATTCAGAGCACAAAAAATATTTTAGAAACTTAGAGGTAGAATATTTAAAATCCTAGTCATGGATAATAATAATTAAAAAAAAATCAATGTTGCGAGAAATAAAGTAAAAGCCATTTTGGAAGCAAAGATAACAATTTAAACCAAACTAACCAATGCAATATTTAACACAATATAAAACTATATTATAACATTTGTCATGATTGTTTTGTACCCCAGACCCCTGTTAGAAAAGAAACACCTGAATTCAATGTGTCCCAATACTTTTGTCCATTTGTATATGAGTTAAGCAATTATGCTATGAGGCTAACGATTGAAGTACATATAGCACTGAAGTCACTGACTTGGTCATAAACCTGCTTTATTTTAAGTAAATTAATGACAAGAAGAGAAAATACAGTTGCGGAAAAAAATTATTAGACGATCAAAAGTCATCAAAAACAATGGTTATGTAATCAAGTACTAACTCCTGTGTGTATCATGTGACTAAAACAGACAGAAAAGAAAACATGAAATGCCTAAAACCACTGTTTTTGTCAGTACAATGCCATAGCTATTGATGTAAGAACTGTAAGGGATTTTGGTTATTATCAAGAAAAACATGGAAAATAGTTAGATATCAGCTCTGAAATTAAACTGTTATGAGATATTTTTGTTGTTATCATTATATTTGTCCAAACAAATGTACCTTTAGTTTTACCAGGCATTAAAATGAGCAAGAAATTGAAGAAAACAAGGGGTGGCCTAATAATTTTTTCCGCGACTGTATAATCAAAATCCAAATAATTACTTCTCTATCCAAGGTGTCAATCTGAAAACAAGTCTGCTCTTGACAGATTTTACAGTGCTGCCATTCTCATTTGCTTTAAAAATTCTTTTTATTACTTTCCATTAACATTCCACAAAGTCGGCACCGCATTAAGCTACGGTCAATTTCAGAGAAGCAATCGCTCGGAAATCCCTATAGAATGAGCTGCGCTGATGCCACGTGGTTTTGCCCTCGTGTTCTTATATAACGTCACTTCAAAAGGAGAAGTGGATCTGTATGTGACTTAATCTCTAAAGCCTGTTCTACCGGCAGAGACAAGAAATCACAGCGAGTCCTGGCAGTCTTCATTACCACCAGCCGGAAAAGAAGGGCCTCACCTGCTGTTCCACATCTACTCGGACCGACGGGCTTCATTATTCTCATCCTCTGTTGGTCTGCTGCTACGCCACACTCGCACCACATTCTACACTAAATTAACTGGGTTGGACGGAGGCATTCAATGCAAAGTAGAGGGTTGCATATCATCGTTGTCTGGTGGAAACCTCCTATGTCCAAAAACGGTTATTTTTTAGGAAAAGCCTTGTATATTCTAAATAAATAAATGGACTTAAGAGATGTAATCACAATCTGTTTTCAACACTTTTCATTAGTTAAATGTTTCTATTTTATTTATTTATTACTCATTTATTTTATTTTGCTCATCACCAAATACGAAGTATGGAGCACAAACATTATGTCATAACAGAAAAAATAATATACATTCAGTAATGACAAAATTCATTGAAAAAGAGGTAAAAGAGCGAGGCCAAGGGCGTCACAGATGGACAGACCACTACTTTTTGATTCATAACTTTTGAACCAGACAAGTTTAAGATAAATATTAGACATAATTAGAAAGGTCTAAATGCCATCTTAAACATACTCAAAGGGCAAAATTTAGTTTTGAATATTTTTAAATGAAAAATATCAAAAACTACAAAAAATTGACAAAAAAATGTATGTCTATTTTTTGCAAAAATTACAAATTTCTTTCAAATGAAGTTCCTATGATATTTTCATCCTAAAATGTATTCAGTGTATACTTTAAACTTTCTATTTTACAACCTAATAATTGGTTAGAGGAAAAAAATATTTGATTATACCTAAATAGCAAGAGTTTTGACAAATGGCAGCGTCACAGATAGACAAAGCCAAAAACGTCAGGGATGGACAACAAAAGTAAATATCGAATTAAGCATTTTTTATTTCAATTATCAATATCATATACATTTTTTTTTTTTTTTTACAATATTTACAATATACAAATAATATTAACATTAAATTCAAATGTATTTTGCATAGATATATGAATTTATTAATTTTAAACATTGTGTGTTTAGAATATGACATAAATAATATAATAGTCAAGTATCAATGTATTTGGAAAAAAATGTGTTTATTTATGCAAGTTTATAAAATGAACCCAGAATGATGACAGAAAACTGTCACTTTCCAAACATTCACATTCATAAAACTCCTCAAATTTTTTTTTTTCACAATTTTTTTTCTCGTTTCCATCCATCCATTATCTTCTGCTTTATCCGGGGCCGGGTCACGGGGGCAACAGTCTAAGCAGGGATGCCCAGACTTCCCTCTCCCCAGACTCCTCCTCCAGCTCTTCCTGGGGGACACCGAGGCGTTCCCAGGCCAGCCAAGAGACATAGTCTCTCCAACGTGTCCTTGGTCTTTCCCGAGGCCTCCTCCCGGTGGGACATGCCCAGAACACCTCCCCAGGGAGGCGTCCAGGATGCATCCGAAACAGATGCCCGAGCCACCTCAGCTGGTTCCTCTGGATGTGGAGGAGCAGCGGCTCTACTCCGAGCTCCTCCCTGGTGGCTGAGCTCCTCACCCTATCCCTAAGGGTGTGCCCAGCCACCCTACAAAGGAAGCTCATTTCGACCACTTGTACCTGGGATCTTGTCCTTTCGGTCATGACCCAAAGCTCATGACCATAGGTGAGGGTAGGAACGTAGACTGACCGGTGAATTGAGAGCTTCGCCTCTCGCCTCAGCTCCTTCTTCACCACAACCGACCGATACAGTGACTGCATCACTGCAGACGCTGCACTGACCCGTCTGTCAATCTCATGCTCCATCCTTCCCTCACTCGTGAACAAGACCCCTCTTTTTTTCTCATTTCAAAATACATATTCTTGAAAATATAAGTAATTACCTACCCCAAAGTATAAGTTTGGTGTAGATTATTGCAATTAAATTTTTTGACTAGATGTTAACCTTCCTGTGACTTCGCCCAAAAACCCTTTTCAAAAAGGTGCCAAATTTATGGATGGTTTTTGGTTGTTCGGACTGAAGAATCATTACAAATGTATACATTGTTGGATGCTGTGAGTAGTATTTTGGCAAATTCTTTTGCCTAAATTCAACAACCTGTACATTAGTACACTGAACAAAAATATAAATGCATCACATTTGTTTTTGCTCCCATTTGCACCCATATGCACTTTTACTGTATTGGGTGGTCCAGGGGGGTCAGAAAACCAGTCAGTATTTGGTGTGACCACCATTTTCCTCACGCAGTCTTCTTCATGAATTCTCTGAAACACCTTTGGAGATGGCTTATGGTAGAGAAATGAACATTCAATTCACAGGCAAAAGTTCTGGTGGACATTCCTGAAGTCAGCATGCCAGTTGCACAGTCTCTCAAAACTTGTGACATCTGTGGCATTGTGCTGTGTGATAAAACTGCACATTTTGGAATGGCCTTTTATTGTGGCCAGCCTAAGGCACACCTGTGCAAAAATCCTGCTGTCTAATCAGCATCTTGATATGCCACACCTGTGAGGTGGATGGATTATCTCAGCAAAGGAGAAGTGTTCACTAACACAAATGTAGACAGATTTGTGAACAATATTTGAAAGAAATAAACCTTGTGTGTACACAGAAAAAGTTTTAGATCTTTGAGTTCAGCTCATGAAAAATGGGAGCAAAAACAAAAGTGTTGCATTTATAGTTTTGTTCAGTGTACATTCAAATAAATGGAATTCATCTCCCACACAACCATTACAGCCCAAATGACAGACTCTCAGACTTCTTTCCAAACCTTTGTATCATCCTTTGTATCGTCTAATACTGTCTGGCCAAAATGAAGACTGACCAGTAGAATCGTTTTATGACAACAACAAAAAACGACCAAAATTGGACTTAGGAGGTTTCCACCCGAAAGTGATAGAATAAATAATCCTGGTGGAGCAGGGGTTTGAGTGCAGGAGAATATTAACACAACGGTGGCAAATTCATCGGCACGTCCAGACTGGACAAAGTAAATAAGACTATGTCAAATAAATAAATAGTTGGCTGTGATGGACATTTTCACCGTATGGACAGGACCAATTTCCCTGGTGACAGACAGCTCAATAGTGATCTCTGTCGCTGCCTCTCAGTGTGTGTTCTGACTCCCCGCCTGTTAATAAGCAAACCTCCCCAAAGACACAGCTGGTTTCTCCGTTTGCCTTGTTACCAAGGTCTATCAATACTACATTTAATGGAGCGACCAGGATGGGATTATGTTTGACACAATTCTGGGGGATAGCTGTGCATTACTGTTCTTTAGCCTGCATTAAAATGAATAATCAAAAGGAATAAATGAATCTCAACATGTCATATACATATTCTGTTGGGACGGTTACTACAGATTACATAGTACCAGCCTCCACAAACACCTTTCTGCTGTAAAGCCAAGGTTCTATTTGCTGGGCATCATCATACTAACTACATATAGCTACAACACTGATGCTGCGCTGTAATTCTGTGTCATGAACTAGACTTCACAATTCAACCCCCCCCTGAAACCACGAAGATGCTACTGTGGCTTCATCAAGTCTGCCCTACTTCTCTAGTCTGCTGCAGTATTTATTTTCTATATACAAAATAATTATTTTATTGGTGATATCACTGACACTGAAATTCTGAAACTGTCTCTTAGTGGTTAGCGTTAGCTTCATTACATTATTTTCCACAATGAAAATGCTGTAGCGTGTTAGCAGGTTTTATGTTAACGATCCATGTTAGCTAGTTTTTGATGAATAACGTAACTAACTAATCTGTTTTTCGATTAACTAAAACCATTTATTTGTTTTCCAACTGCATAGTCCTACAGAGGGTCATGGGGGAACCTATCCAACAAGGGACCAATGGGCGAAGGTGGGGTACCCCCTGGATGTGTCACCAGTCCTCACAAAGCTTAACTAAAACCAGTTGAAATTACTTTCAGTGAATGTTCTTTACCCATAAAGACCCAAACAGCCACCGCCCACCAAAAGCATCTACTGATCTAAAATGGTTAATACATGTTTAAACATGATAATCCTGTCAATATATGTAAATAACTGGTGTAAGGTCATCAGATATGAACGTATGTGACCGTGGAAACACCGTCATCTTCTGCAACATTGATTCACCAGTAAAACCCATGGAGTTTAATAAGTGACAGTGGATGGAGACACTTATTTTAGATTCACTTATTGATGTCTGTGCTGAAAAAGGCACTTTTTCTTCAGTTTTCTCTGTTTTGATATAATGAATGAATGAATGAATTTATTTTTGGTTTTACATCAGTCATTGTACTCAGTACATCAATCGTAATAAACAAAAACAAAAAAGGAGTAGGCTAGAAGCAAAAGCTTATTTTTTTGCCTATCCTTTTCAACTAATACACTGCTTACATCAACTTAAATATGTACGGCATCGAGCATTCACACCATAATAATAAAGAAAAAAAAAAAAAGAACAACAAAAACACATCTACCATCTCAATTCAATATTTCTGAGTAATTTAAACTTAAAGTACTCTTTTTTTTTTCTTCTTTTTAAACTTCGCCAAACGAGTGGATAATTTAAGTGCATCATAAGGTCCCATAATTTCACACCCACAATCCCAATTCATCTAGACTTCACATCTGTCCTCATTTTAATCCGCTCACACTTATGAAAATCTCTTAAATTTGAATTACTCTCTCTTAATTCCAAGAAACCACGACTGGTCTTTGAGACAATAGTATTTTAATCCCTCATGTTCCATATACCTATTTAGAAACAGTTCTTTATACCTCTTTTTGAATATATGTATGTTTGTACTTTCCTTTATCTCCTGTTCTAGATTGTTCCACAAAGTCACTCCACAGCTTGTTATGCACATACTTTTCATTGTTGTTCTTACTTTATGTTTTTTTTTTTTAAATTTAGCTCTCCCCTTAGATTGTAGCCTCCTTCTCTTTCAGTGAACAATATTTTTTGGCAGTAGATTATTTCTTGCTTTGTACATTATCTGCGCTGTTTTAAATTTAACCAAATCCATGAATTTCAATGTGTTTGATTTTATAAATAGTGGGTTTGTGTGTTCTCTGTATCCTGCTTTGTTTATTATCCTTATTGCTCTTTTCTGTACTGTGCATATGGGCTGTAGAGTGCTTTTATAGATGTTTCCCCAGACATCCGCACAATAGGATAGATACGGTAAAAATAATGAAGAATATAGAATGTGCAATGATTTAGGATCCAGTATGTGACTTACTTTACCCAGAACTGCTGTGCATTTTGCCAGCTTTGTTCTTACATGGCTTATATGAGGTTTCCAGCAGATTTTGTGGTGCAAGATTACACCAATAATAACTTTTGAATTTACTCTGTTTTTACAAACATCCACATGACCAGTGAATTAAATATAGGAAAATAAATGATTTACAGTGGAAAAATGCAAAATAAAGAGAATAATATTTTTAAAAAATGGTGATAAATCACTTAAGAAAGGTTAAGTAGAGAGCAAAATTCATTTAGGAATTTCCACAAAAGTCTTTATGGGTAAATAGGATTATACATTTCAATTACAATTAAACAGACAATTATGAAAATCCTAAAATCTGATGTAGGTCTGGGCTACTGCGCTGAGAATACCATACAACGTTACTTGAGAATCCGTGTATCATTCGTTCATTCAATTTTCAATTTAAAAACAAAAATCAAAAAACAACAAAAAAAACACTCCTTTTTTTTGTTTTTCATTTTCAAAATCACAATGAAAAACAGATAATGGTTTGTAATCCGTGCATCATTCGTTCATTCGTTTTTCAATTTAAAACCAAAAATCACCAAAAATCAAAAAAACAAAAATACGACTCGTTTTTTTGTTTTTCATTTTCAAAACCAGAATGAAAAATGGATAACGGTTTGTTTTTCCATTTCCCGATTTTGAGCTCAAATGAAAAATGGAAAAAAAAACAGATAATGACCGTTTCATCTGATTTTGCTATTTTCAATATAGTTAAAGTTGTCTGACCCAGAAGTAGTCATAACTAGGGAAAAAATAAACAAACAGAATCATGGCCGGACTGGAGGAATATTTTGCTATAATTAAGCTGCTGTTAATCTCGTTAATTCAGAAAAATAGAGCTGAATTTATTTTTTTGAGTGAATGCAACACGCTTCCTTATCAAAAAGTAGCTTAATTATAGCAAAATATTCCTCCAGTCCGGCCATGATTCTGTTTGTTTATTTTTTCCCTAGTTACGACTACTTCCGGGTCAGACAACTTAACTATATTGAAAATAGCAAAAATGGATTATAAGGTTGTTATCCGTTTTTTCCATTTTTTAATATGAGCACAAAATCAGGAAATGTAAAAACGAACCATTATCCATTTTTCATTCTGGTTTTGAAAATGAAAAACAAAAAAACGACTCATTTTTTTTGTTTTTTGATTTTTGGTTTTAAATTGAAAAACGAATGAACGAATGATACACGGATTCTTGAGCCATACGTTAAAATGGACAAAGTGAGGGATTCAACTCAATCCGTGTATCATTCGTTCATTCGTTTTTCAATTTAAAACCAAAAATGAAAAAACAAAAAAAATGACTGGTTTTTTTGTTTTTCATTTTCAAAACCAGAATGAAAAACGGATAACGGTTCGTTTTTCCATTTCCCGATTTTGTGCTCAAATGAAACATGGAAAAAACGGATAATGACTGTTTCATCCGATTTTGCTATTTTTAATATAGTTCAGTCGTCTGACCTGGAAGCAGTCGTTACTAGGGAAAAAGTAAACACACGGAATCATGGCCGGACTGGAGGAATATTTTGCTATAATTAAGCAGCTGTTTGATACGGAAGCATATATCATTCACACAAAAAAATAAATTTGGCTCTTTTTCTGAATGAATAAGATACTGTTTTCTGAAAAAAATTAAATTCGGCTCTGTTTTTCTGAATTAACAAGAAAATTATCTTGTTAATTGAGAAAAACAGAGCCGGATTTATTTTTTTGTGTGAATGCAATACACTTCTGTATGTATCAAACAGCTGCTTAATTATAGCCAAATATTCCTCCAGTCCGGCCATGATCCCATTTGTTTATTTTTTCCCTAGTATCGACTACTTCTGGGTCAGACACCCTAACTATATTGAAAATAGAAAAATAGAATGAAACGGTCATTATCCGTTTTTTCCATTTTTCATTTGAGCACAAAATCGTGAAATGGAAAAATGAACCGTTTTTCATTCTGGTTTTGAAAATGAATTTGATTTTTGGTTTTAAATTGAAAAACAAATGAACGAATGATACACGGATTCAACACCAACCCTGCATTAATGACAGCAGAGTTCCCAACCCAACACGGACACAGAGAGTGTGATCTGTACTACTAACCCCATTTGGACATCCTTTAGATTTTGGTCAGTTGGTGGCACAACGATGGAATGAGGAGGTACATTTATATGCATGCTCTGCTCAGAAAGACCATTGTTCCTATCAGACGTTAAACCACATATTCAAAACTACAGACTCTTAGACAGTAATGGAGCATTGGACTGTAATTATTTATATTATGTAGACTTAGCCCATACCAATCCCCGTGTGTGTGCATGTGTGTGTGTGTGTGTGTGTGTGTGTGTGTGTGTGTGTGCTCAGACAGTGATCTAGTGCAGATAATACTCTGACTTATACACCCACAGATGAAAGAAACATGGGTTAATCACAGCACAGTTTGCTTGGAGCGTTTGTTCTAGATTGATTTAGTTGTGTAAATAATAACAGTATTTATGGCTGTTGTTGTGGTTTGACATACAATGGATAAAATACACATAATAAACAATCACATAAATGTTTCAATAGAACCTGTGTGGTCTCTTAAAGCATTAATTGAAAGTAATTTTTGGTTATTTTGACAGGACTAGTGGAAAAGCTGGTGATAATAGGTAGGTCACAATTTTACATTCTCTACATATATTTGCAAGTTGACAACAGCTAAAACACTTAACTGACATCAGCTAACATTACCTTCCAAAAGGCTCTGGGTGATGAAAACACTGATCAGAATGGTTTTTTTGGGGGGTTTTTTTGGGATGCAATTTGGGGCCATTGTCTTCAGGGTCATGTTGCCAGATGAGTTTAACATCATCGCTCAATCATCTGATTTATAACAAATAAATTATTAAATTTCACATCATTTAAGGTTTCACTGGCCACTATGAGGGTGGTGGAATTTATGACCAACTTCAAAATGTTTAGGTTTCACTTTTGGGGAGCTGTGACTGGTTAGTTATGTTCACTATTTGGATGTATCTCAACGTTGCCCATTATAGTTTTTTCTTTGCTTTTGTTTTTGCTCTTGTAAATCCATTTTTGTTAATCTGTTCATGTATTTTTGTCAATGAGAACGGTGCACACATGCTGTGCTGTTTGTCACCACATTCAGATGGACAGTATAACTACATGGACCTGTAGAAATTTGGTTAATACCTGTTTATAAATATGAGTGCAAAGCAGTTTGATCACTAAAAATTATGTGTATTTGTAGACATTCGAAACATTTGACGATTTATGATTGATTGTATGTATGATATGGTTTAATAAGTTATTTTCTGCTCTTCTAAGATGACGTATATTGCATGTCACGTGCTATTGTGGTCGGACACTGCATATAAAATACCTGTGTAATTTGTATTTGTGGACACTTGGAATGTTTGACTCTTGATCATTTATAATTGATCATATGTTTGAAAAGTTTTAAAAGACTTTTTTCTGTTACTTCAAAATGACGTATATCGCAGGTCACGTGTTGTGATTAGATGCTGCATATAAAACACCTGTGTAAGTTTGTCTGTCCTCAGTCTGATGAAGGGCTTCGGCCCAAAACGTCACAGAATAAATGGTTTGGGAGCTCACAGATTGTGCAGACCTTCCTTTATTTTTTTCATGGTAAATTTTTTTAGGATCTTGAACACCTCCTATTTTTGGATGTGTGTGTCCTTGACCTTTATTCATTAGTTATGTTCACTAAAACATACTAGTAAGTGAATCTAACTCCGGTTCTGTGAATATGTGTATAAAGATTTATAAGATACTGAGAACAAATTTGTTTTGATATGGGTAAGGGACATTAATTTAATGTATTCTGTTAGAAACAACATATACGAAACACTCTGAGTTACTGTCTCTGAATCTTATTTTATGTAAAAATGTGAACAAACTTGGTTGACATGCTAATGTTTGACTGAACCCAGTCAACCTGTACGTGCTGTATATGTAGACTGTACACTTTGTATACGGATGTAACGCTAAGCCTTATGTATGTGTAAGCAAAAAGCAGTTAAAATGTTCTATTCGTCAAAAGAAGGATGAAGGAACAGTTTTTCCTTGACCTTCTATTTTCCACAGGAGCAAGTTAAAGTGGAAACCAATAAACAATGATGAGTCTAAAGTTATGTGAATTTACAGCCCCGTAGAAGAACATTCTGTTTTTACTTAGTTCTGGATCCTATTAAAATATAAATGGAACCACAACAGGCGGTCTTCACCTTCTATCTGTCCTCCCACAGCGTGAAATGACTGGTTATATAATAGTAATGTAATGTACTGATTATTTTTGTAACTCAGTCGCCTGTTGTAAATTCAACCTCTCATGTCATGTCTCATATCTGCCACTGATGTCTGACGACTGATAGACTGATGGTTACTTGAACTGATGGAAACTGAATTTCCCCCTGTAGTTAAATAAAGTTGATCTGTATGTGTGGACAGGTGGCCTTCACTGTATGCGCAGAAGGGATGGAGAGATTCACAGATTTGAATCGGTGTCTGGGACAGACGTTTGGGATGCGACTGCACTGGTAGCTTCAGTGTGCCAACTACCGGCTAAATGCGCAATGTGTCTTAGTGTGTCTGCATCAGTAAAACCCATGGTAACATTGATTATTACATAGTTTTTCTCCTCTGCACCCATGTTTCCGAGGCACCTTTAACGTACCATCACTATCTTTTGGCGTTTTGTTATTCAAACATACAGGAGGCGGGTGGCGCAGGCGGAGTTAATAAACAGCAGACAAGGAGGGAAGGAGACGACAGGTGAAGAGGAGATACTCAGTGTACCTCTGAGGACACAAAAAACTTTTTTTGTTTATGATTTAGTCTTTATTAGGAATAAAACCATCCTCTGTCTGTACCATATTGAATTCCATCTTCTTTTGACCCTTTCATGCATGAATTATGAGAACCTTAATCTAGATTTGTTTTTTCCCTTAGTGTTTTTATTCCTCTTTAGGCATGACAAAAAACAATGTGATTGAACATTTTTTATAAACCTATTTTTTTATGGAGTTACAAAAAAGTCCACTCAACTGGACACCATACGTTTTATTATTATTATTATTTTTTATTATTTAACGAGGTAAGTTAATTGAGAACTGATTCTCATTTACAATAACAACCTGGCCAAGAGACAGCACACAAACAGAATGAGTAGCAGCACAGGCTGCATGTACAAATGACATAACAGATTAAAAATGACATTTTTGAAGCAAAAAAACATGCATTTACTGATATACCGTGTGAAAACTATGAAAAAAAAAAACATTTTGAATGCTGCTAATCTGATGTTTTCTCACATTTTAACATACTATAATACTAGTTATTATTCACTCAGATAATATGCACAAAAAAAAAAAACTTCTTGATTTAGTAAAAAAAAAAGTTAATTACAGTCCAATGACAGTTAGCAATTGTTTTACACTCAAATATGTTACTGCAGATCAGGTTGTTACAGTTACAGTAATGCTATGAATTGCAGTGTATGTGATGATGCATAAGCATCCACAGTGTTTGTTGGCTGATATGGAACTGAAACAACAAAACCATGAATATACAAGAGAACAGCTGTAGAATTTGTCCACTGTAGTGACCACTATGCATGAAAGGGTTGAAGTTGTTTTCATTAGTTTGTTTTATAGAAAACAATCAAGTATCAAATACATCCTTCACAAGGAAAGAGAGAGGACTGAATAACTGTGATGTTGTTTAGAAGCCAGGTGTGGGCTTGGAAATTCTTTGTATTGTGTTGAATCATTTTGAATGGCATCATGAATCATATCAAACTGAACTGCACTGTGTAAAGTCAAATCGTTGTCAAACCATTAATGAATCACATCGAATCGTGAACAGGGGTGAATGGTATCGCATCATATCAGCAGGGGGCTTCACTGTATCCTTAATGTATCATATCGCTGGCAGCGCATTGAGATGCATATTGAATTGGCCTCAGTGATGGAGATTCACATCCTTAATGCATCGCCTGCTGTAGTGAAGACACACTGAGCACATTTAGAACAAGAGGTGGTGTAGTAAAAAACACTAAATAGGACAAAGGGTCCTGAAGTCCAACAGCATACTTAAAGACATTAGGTGACATTTGTCTGACCGTTCAAGGTCACTCAAGGTCAAAGTCATGGCACCAAATGAAAGCCCATATATGACTTCCTATCTATTGCCAATAATAATTATAGCATATATATATATATATATATATATATATATATATATATATATATATATATATATATATATATAATATCTTCAACTGTTTTGAAGTTATAGCACTTGAAATGTGTTCCATTATAAACCAATGGGGGTTGTTAAAACTGAAAAAATTCATAAAAAGAAAAAATGAAAAAAATATTTCACAATTCTTTGAACAAACTTGGTAGATCTCACCCCAAAGATATTTCACAACAAATATCAAGTCATTCTGACAGACGGTTTCAGAGAAGATTCTTGAAAAATTGTTTACAGACGGATGACTGACAACAGACGGACGTCAACTAAAACCAAAAGTCTGTTGGACCTTTTGGGTCACTGGACTAAGAAGTTGCTTTAGTAAAAAGCAGATTAAGCTGTACTGTAATCAAACTAAACCCCAGATCATGTTGTTTCCCACAGACATTGTTGCCACTCTGGTGACATCCATATTCTTATACAGTTCAGTTGTGGCTCATCAACAGACGGTGCTAGGACGCCACCCCACCTGAATTACAGGAAGAAGAAGACGATGGGAATCATAAAATAATTTTACAAAAACATGAATATTGATATATATATGAGCTATACATGATACAGCCCGTGGGTACAGTGTATAATCTGCATTCAAGTGGAGTTTAAACATGTTGTTGGTCGTTTAGTGAACGGTCAAGTGACGTATTTCCAGTTTGGGGCAAAAATCTGCACCTGATGCTCTCCCTTTACCATATAGACTCTGGTTATATAGACCAGTAGACCCCCCTCCCATACTAGAGATAGGAGAGTCTAAGCCCCGCCCACAGGAGTAAACATCACAGCCTGAAAAGAATCAAGAGCTTCCTCACAAATGCAATGTCACATCAGATCGTCTAAACCAGGGGTGAACACTCTTTTTCAGCCTGTCAGCTACTTTTAAAATGACCAAAACAAAATTATACACGTCCACTATGTATTAATACATAGTGGATACAATCAGTGGCTATAGCTCAGTAGGTAATACTACCGACCCTGACAGCAGCTATTGTAACTTTCCATTTCACATGTGGTAACAGTGACACCTTTGAACCCTTATGTTGATTTTCTGTTTACTTTCAATGCCTTGTGATCTACCTGTACTATCTACCTTCACCCCTGGTCCAAATGCATTCTTCATATTATCAGTGGAAAAGACACTTGTCAGGGACATGAATGACTTCAACAATAGTCATAGAAAAATGTGCATGTTTGAAGGATAGACGGGTGAAATATACATATGAAAAATAAATGACTGAAAAGACATACTATGTATTCTTATGTTAATTTAAATTCAGATTTTATAATAGTTGTGTATGTGCTTTGGCGTATGCTAGTGGTGATATGTGGTTATAGTGCATCTGAAAACTTATTTGCATACTGCGTCCCACTAACAAATAATTTCATCAGTCACCACTGATACAGTCCATGATTTTAGTTTAGTAGTAGAAATATAGTAGCTTTTTGAAAGTCTTGGTCTGATCTGGTCTCGGTCATAAGTATGTTTTTACTTCATCATGTCTCATTTTGGACATAGAAGAATGTGAACATTATTTCAAGACCAGTCAAGCTGTATGTATCACTACATTTATCCATTTTCTGATTACTACTGTTTGAAAAAGTGTCAAATTTTCTTAATTCTTTTCTCCAGTTTACCTCATTATACTAAACGTTGGGGAAAGGGAACTGTCTCACACCTCAAAACATGTGACTGTTATATCTAGTGATACCTTTCCTTTCCGATCCGATAGAGTAAAATTCTATTGGTGATACTGACCCAATTCCGATACTTACTACAAATACACTTAATCCAGTGGTTCCCAACCTTTTTTGGCTTGTGACCCCATCTTAACATCACAAATTTCTGCTGGCATTCAATATGGAGCCTTTTTAGCTTACCGGCCGACAGGCCGTAAGCTACTGTCGTCATGCGGCGGCGTCCGTTACAAAAATTTCAATCATCTTCTTCTCCAAAACTACAATTCCGATTGACTTCAAACTTGGTATACAGCTTCTTTATGATGATGTCAACAAAAGTTAGTGAAATTATTTGGATCTGTATCTGATTCTGGATTTGGTGCCACTTTGAAAAATTTCCCCATTATAACAGATAGGAAGTGGATCAATGCAATAACTCAGTAAATATAAATGATATCCAGTGTAAATTTCTACAGTCCAGCCCTGATGGGGAGATGACCAAAACATAATGGCCACATGCTGATCAGGATCTTCTTCTGGATCCGGGAACTTACAGAAAATTTAACATGGGCTCTTATGGGGAAAAAATTTCAATCGTCTTTTTCTCCCAAACTCCAGTTCTGATTGACTTCAAACCTGGTATACAGCTTCTGTATGATGATGTCAACACAAGGTATTGAAATTATTTCGATGACGACAACGGACGACACATGACAACAATAGCTTACAGCCTGTCGGCTGGTAAGCTAAATATAAATATATATATATATATATATATATATATATATATATATATATATATACACACACACACACACATATATATATATATATATGTATATATATATATATATATATATATATATATATATATATATATATATATATATATATATATGTACAGTACAGGCCAAAAGTTTGGACACACCTTCTCATTCTTTGCATTTTCTTTATTTTCATGACTATTTACATTGTAGATTCTCACTGAAGGCATCAAAACTATGAATGAACACATGTGGAATTATGTACTTAACAAAAAAGTGTGAAATAACTGAAAACATCTCTTATATTCTAGTTTCTTCAAAGTAGCCACCCTTAGCTCTGATGACTGTTTTGCACACTCTTGCCATTCTCTTGATGAGCTTCCAGAGGTAGTCACCTGAAATGGTTTCCTAACAGTCTTGAAGAAGTTCCCAGAGATGCTTAGCACTTGTTGGCCCTTTTGCCTTCACTCTGCGGTCCAGCTCACTCCAAACCATCTCGATTGGGTTCCGGTCCGGTGACTGTGGAGGCCAGGTCATCTGGCGCAGCACTCCATCACTCTCCTTCTTGGTCAAATATCCCTCACACAGCCTGGAGGTGTGTTTGGGGTCACTGTCCTGTTGAAACATAAATGATGGTCCAACTAAACGCAAACCAGATGGAATGGCATGTCACTTCAGGATGCTGTGGTAGCCATGCTGATTCAGGTTGCCTTCAATCTTGAATAAATCCCCAACAGCGTCACCAGCAAAGCACCCCCACACCATCACACCTCCTCCTCCATGCTTCACGGTGGGAACCAGGCATGTAGCATCCATCCGTTCACCTTTTCTGCGTCGCACAAAGACACGGCGGTTGGATCCAAAGATCTCAAATTTGGACTCATCAGACCAAAGCACAGATTTCCACTGGTCTAATTCCTTGGGTTTCTTGGCCCAAATAAATCTCTTCTGTTTGTTGCCTCTCCTGAACAGTGGTTTCCTAGCAGCTATTTGACCATGAAGGCCTGATTCACGCAGTCTCCTCTTAACAGTTGTTGTAGAGATGTGTCTGCTGCTAGAGCTCTGTGTGGTATTCATCTGGTCTCTAATCTGAGCTGCTGTTAATTTGCGATTTCTGAGGCTGGTGACTCAGATGAACTTATCTTCAGCATCAGAGGTGACTCTTGGTCTTCCTTTCCTGGGGCGGTCCTCATGTGAGCCAGTTTCGTTGGAGCGCTTGATGGTTTTTGCGACTGCACTTGGGGACACATTCAAAGTTTTTGAAATTTTCTAGACTGACTGACCTTCATTTCTTAAAGTAATGATGGCCACTCGTTTGTCTTTACTTAGCTGATTGGTTCTCGCCATAATATGCATTCTAACAGTTGTCCAATAGGGCTGTCAGCTGTGCATCAACCTGACTTCTGCACAACACAACTGATGGTCCCAACCCCATCAATAAGGCAAGAAATTCCACTAAGTAACCCTGACAAGGCACAGCTATGAAGTGAAAACCATTTCAGGTGACTACCTCTTGATGCTCATCAAGAGAATGCCAAGAGTGTGCAAGGCAGTCATCAGAGCTAAGGGTGGCTACTTTGAAGAAACTAGAATATAAGAGATGTTTTCAGTTATTTCACACTTTTTTGTTAAGTACATAATTCCACATGTGTTCATTCATAGTTTTGATGCCTTCAGTGAGAATCTACAATGTAAATAGTCATGAAAATAAAGAAAATGCGAAGAATGAGAAGGTGTGTCCAAACTTTTGGCCTGTACTGTATATATATATACATTTTGAAAAACTACCCCCAGTTCTGCATTTCATAAGTTTTGGAATTTTCTTTCATGGATGTCTGTAGATAGGGGACAGGTGGATATTTGTCCAAATTTACAGACCCAGGTTTTCATGCATGAGTGAGCGGGGCAAATTGTACAATCCAAGTTAAAACTGGTTTGTGCGAAGTAGTGGTGGGATTTAAATCCAATCAAAGGTCATGGGAGGGGACTATGGACATCCATCTTGTTTTCCACAAAATTGCCAGGTTACAGCATTGACACTTTGGCCACCATGTCAGTTTCATTTCTGTACCCATGGAAGCTGTTCCTGCCTTTCAAAGTTAATTCAACTTGTTTAGACCTGAAAATGTCACTGAGGACAGGCCAAGTTAGGACAAATATCCACCAATCCCCTACCTACCGACGTCCATAAAGGAAAATTCCAAAAATTATCAAACGCAGAACTGGGGGTAATTTTTCAAACTGTATAGTTTTTTTTATACATACCCTATAAAGTGTAAAGATATAGAGATACAGAGATATCGATATATTAGTATCAATCTGCACATCACTAGTAATATTTCAAAAACCTGGTTGAGTCAGTTCGCTGTTCTTGCTGTGTCTCATGGACACCTCAGACTTTTGGTTTTGTCACTGTCTGATTATTATACTCTTGGGCTCAGTTTCGGTGGTCTTAAGTACAACACTCGTAACAGATAATGAACCAACCAGAGCCAGCAGGTGCATTATAGCTGCATCTGCTTAAATCAGGTTCTTATAGGAAATCTGTGATGCCTTTGAAATTTCACAGTGAATAATGCAGACAATAAAAAGTAATCCCTTCAAGTAGATATAGATGTTAAGAACATAGCTATCTTCAGATTACAGTTAGTCATATTTTGTATTCTAAACACACTACTTCCTGACTCTGCATATATTTAACCAAACCGTGCGCTGAAACCGATGATTTCTGAGCAAAGGTTGCGAGGTGGCTAATTACTGCATTGTAATTCCTCGTAGGTTTCACAGTTTTCAGTAATAGCGCCGTAAAATTGAGTGTCACTCTTCCAAACACTCTTTCACTCGGAAATGAAACTTTCAGCTTTTCATGCCAGAGACTTTTTTGAGTGTGAAGATTTTTCATTATGATGAGTCATGAGGACGAGCTGTAAATGGTTGCTTCTGGGAGCCTGAGGTGCAGAGACAATTCAGGGAGAATATAGCAGTGCTTTCCCTTTTTTTTTTTTTTTTTTTTTTTTTTGCTAACAGAAACAGCGAGTGAAGCAAAATTCCCTTTCCCTTCATTTTAGTAGATTAAAAAAAAAAAAAATCCAACCACTCTGACTTCTCTTGCTGATAATACACAAAGATGCTCACAAACTATACCAGCAGCAGGAGGGAATATATAGAGTCAGAAACAACATAACATTTTCCAATTCCATTTATGATGTTTCACTGTATTTACTATGACACAGTGATGGTAAATAGTATGTTACCTTCCCTGCATAACTTTTTAATCACCCCTAAACTCAACCCAATCAAATCTTAACTTAACCCATAAAGACCCAGTGCTACTTTTGTCTCAGTTCCCAAATGAATTTTTTCCTACATTTAACCTTTCTTAAGCCATAGATCACCATTTACTCTAATATTATCCTCTTTACTTGGTGTTTTTTCAGTGAAAATCATGTATTTTCCTATATTTAATTTACTGATCATGTAGATGTTCATAAAAGCTCAGATTAAAGTTGAAGGTTATTATTACAGAAAGAGAGAAAACTAAAGAAAAAGTGACTTTTTCAGCAAATCTATCATTAAATGAATATAAACCAAGTGTGCCCATCCACTCTCATTTATCAAACTCCATTGGTTTTACTGGTGAATCAGTGTTGTAGAAAGTGTTTCCACGTTCACTATGGAGCCTCTGAATGTCCAAATGGTCATATCTGATGACCATGAAAAGATGACCGGGTGTTATAAAGATGTACGAGTATGTGGTATGTGTATATTTATATAAGGGTTGGGAATGTTAGTTGTGAGGCTGATATGATACGCATCTCGATACACCATCTCCGATCCGACATGTGTGGCATTTTGCGATACAATACGATTCACACCCAAATCACGATACAGAGCAATAAAGCACATTCTGACTGACAAGTTAATTCTGGTAAAAAAAAAAAAAAATATGCAGTGCAATTAATTGAGCTTGATTATTATTTATCAAATAAGACCATGACTTTTCATCAAGTGGCTTTAGTTCAATTTCAGAACATGTGCCTCACATTCAGTCAGGTGAAAAAGTTAGGATTTTGTTACCTCTGCCAAGGAGGTTATGGTTTTGCCAGCATTGGTTTGTCTGTCTGTCTGTCTGTCCGTGTGCAAGATAATTCAAAAAGTTCTGGCCAGATTTGGATGAAAATTTCAGGAAATGTTGAGACTGGAACAAGGAACAAATTATTAAATTTTGGTGGTGATCGCAGGGGGCGACTGATCTGCCTTGGCGGAGGTCTGCGCTCTCTGAGTGCTTTTCTAGTTTCCAGAGTCGTTTCTCTGCACGTCATTTCTAACACTCAACTTCTTGCTCCCTCGCTGAATCCATTTGTAATGTAATGTTTTTGTAATGTAGGTAAAACAGAAAAAGGTTCTGTCACTTTAAGAGACACCTGCGCAAGGTATTCTGGGATAAGGAAGTGTTATTCTGAGTAAGTGTATTCTGTTTAAGGAAGTATCTCATATGTACAGCAGTATTCAGTACAGCTGATCTAGTAAAAAGTACACGTTCAGAAACCACATGTGGTCACCTCCCTTCTATGTCTGTCAGATTCAGATGCAGACATTACAGTTTTCATGGGCGGTGCACGTGCCCAGTGCATGGGCAGAGCTCACACTGTCGTGTGCAGTGTAAAAGAAAAACTTTACTCAAATAAAGAGTAACACTTTTTAATGCAAGTAAAATTTGTTCTATAAATGTATACATATAATATAAATAAATATAAAAATATTCTGTTGAATGGATCAAATTTTATTGATACAAACATTCAATTATCAATGCATCGCGATATCATTCCAAACTTTTCATTCACTTGCAGCTTCTTTACCAGTGCACTCGGATCATGCACACGTGTACAGGCATATCGATACGTATCGGATAATCTTCCCATCCCTACTGTACATGCATGTACATGTATAAATATGTGTGTACATATATATGTACATACATATGTGTTATTATATTATGTGTTTATGTAAATTATATTATATTTATTCATAATCATATAAGGCCAGAAACAAACCTATTTAACAGTAAGTATGAGGCGTTAGGGTACAGATATGTTTAGACTAGGAAGAATATTATTGTTATTAATTGTTTAAGAAGACGGGGTGGGAGTTTATAAGTTACTTCTTCTCATTCCTTTTCAAATATGTATTGCATGTCTTATGTTTAAATGTTTTTGTTTTTTTTTTTCTTTTTTTTTGACATGTATATTTGAAGTAAATACATCAATCAATCAATATAATTATTGGATGCGCAGGTATTAAGTAGTTTACATCAGTAGACGATTTTGGACGATAATGAATGTTTGGGTCTTTATGGGTTAATCCTTCCTTTAATGGTAACCTTAAACCTAAGTCCTGAGCATAAATTAATAATGACTTAAAGGAAAAAGATGTGCAAGGAGAAAAGGACAAGTCTTCCCATACATCCACACCTTTGGCGTTAATGTTTACAATGCGGCGCTGAGGTGATGATGATCTCTGCTGAGCGTCCCTGCCCCTACACTTGATGTAGTGTCCTCATCTGACAGCACAGAGAAGCTGCCAGGCGGCGCCGACCATCCTTGAGACGCTGCCCATCTCTGTGGAACTCATGCCAGTGGACATTAGTCTCGGACCCATCCCTCTGTTTGGGATTTATACCCATTAATAATTCATTCACTGCTATGGACTTGCTAAGGCCTCCCTTTTTTTCTCCTTTTTTTCCTTCTTATTGCACCTCGTCGACCCATTTCCACGCTTCCAAAATGACACACGTGGAATAATGTGCGGAGCTGCTTTAGCGGCAATAGAGATTAAGCTGAAGAAGAAGAAAAGGAAAAGGGATGACAGAGAAGAAAAAGACTCCCTTTCTGTCTCCATCGTTTCACCCATACACACTCGTAGTTGCTAGGCTGCACCACAACTAATCACCGGGAAAATTATCTTCATTCAAAACTCTATCTGCAGCTTGTGTGAGGACATACAGTATTTACCCTGCAGTTCAGATATGAGATATGAAACACTACCATTGTAAAGCAGGGAGGGGAGTTGTGTTTATGAATATACTTGTGTCCAGTGGTTAAGGATGATTTAGTTGACAATATGCCTAAATAAATCACCAATTCGGTGCTTATCAGTGTTCTTGAATTGAAGTTTAATATCCTCTGCTCCTAGCAATTTCCTACATCCTCGAGCAGCGTTCACTGCCAACCAGACATCCAGGACTTGGATGGAAATCTCTCCCCATCACCGTTCACCACCTCTGAGGGAGAAGATTATGAAGATTAGATTTGCCTTAAATAGATTTTTTATGGCGGCCAGAAACAATGCTATCTCGGAGTCGCTCTATATGCAATTCACTCTACCGAGTGACTGACAAAAAGCACTCGCCTTTCATTGTGCATGAAGCATGGCTTTGTGCGCCCGTGATTGAATCTCGCAGGGGGAAGTAATGGCAAATGTTATGACCACTGACGTAAGGGGATGGAGACTAATACTGTTCCCTGCCTTCCTCAGCAAACCACAAGTCTACACAATCTGTCTCCAGGCCATAAAAATGTTATACCTGCGATGAAGTAGTGAAGGGGGCTGCACTGCATGGCCGTTTGTAGCTACGTGTTTGTCAGTATGTGTGAGTATGAGAACATGATCATGATCTACACACCAACATGTGGACTGATGCATTATGCAAATGTGTAGCAGGCTGCATTGGTGCTTCTGTTGGCAGTTGGCACATGACTGTATATTAAAACAGGAGCACCTTATTCACACCGCAGTCTTCTTAGAATACAAAATATTCATCCATCTTCTGATCCGCTTTATCCTTGAGAGGGTCGCGGGGGTGCTGGAGCCTATCCCAGCTACGTTTTGAGCGAAGGTGGGGTACACCCTGGATGTGTCGCCAGTTCATCGCAGGGCTGACGTATAGAAATGAACAACCAATCACTGTCACATTCACAACTATAGGCAATTTTTAGATTAACCAATTCACCTATCAGTGCATATCTTTGGACTGTGGAAGGAAGCTGGAGTACCTGGAGAATAGAATACAAAATATGAGACTAGAAAATAAGGAATGATTAGAATAGTTACAATGATGAATTAATCTATAAAGACCCAAACATCCACAATCAAAACAAACCAACAAAACCATCTACTGATCAAAAATTTTTAATACTTGTTGATTTAATAATTCTATCAATCCATGGCCCAATCCCAATTCACCCCTTGGCCCTCCCCCTTACCCCTACCCCTTGAAACAACCCTTCTCGACCTGTTATGTCATCAGCGGTCATCGATAAACAGATGCGACAACTTTGTTTCTGAAAGAATTCTCCATGCCGTCAGCAGCTGTTCCATGGGCTTCGGTCACCTTTTTGCACCTATCAACTGCAAACTGCAGAAATACGATCTATAACACATTGAAATGGCATTAAATGGACAATCAAATGATTAAGTTGTTTACAAAGAAAATACGTACATTTGTGTGTTTCTTTCATCACACTGCTGCACTGTTTTGTTGTGTTTACCTCCATCTTGCCGATGATTCGAAAAGAATTATGAGATTTCTCATACCCCTCTGTTTGTAGTATGGTCCTGAAAAATATTTCGAGGGCCAAACAGCCCTCCCCCTCTGACTCATCAAGAATGGGAACACCCCTACCCCTTCTTGTGAACATGAAAATTGGAGGGGTAGGGGTAAGGGGGAGGGCCAAGGGGTGAATTGGAATTGGGCTCATGTAAATAATTGGTGTAAAATACAGTTTGTCATCTTTTCATGGTCATCAGATATGACCCATTTGGACGTTCAGAGGCTCCGTAGTGAACATGGAAACACCGTCATCTTCTACAACATTGATTCACCAGTAAAACCCATGGAGTTGGATCGGTGACAGTGGATGGAGACACTGGGCTTATGTTCAATTATTTATATCTTTGCTGAAAAAGTCACTTTTTCTTTAGTTTTCTCTGTTTCTGATGTAATAACCCTCAACTTTAATCTGAGCTTTTATGAACATCTACATGATCAGTAAACTAAGTATAGGAAAATACATCATTTTCACGGAAAAAAAAAAGCAAAATATAAAGGACAATACTACAATAAATGGTGAAAAATCACTCAGTAAAGGTTAAAGGTGCTCTGCCACACAAAACTGTTTTACTTGTATTTTTTGAAATATTTTAGGTCCATAGGTGTTTGTGTTATGTAGTGAATTTGAAAATGAACCGTTACCTCTTCTGTCTGCTATTGCCCCTGAAAAGAAATAAGCAGAGAAATCAGGTCAATTAGAAAAGCTGGTCAGTGTGATGTGTTAATGCCTGAGCTCATTACTATTCATGAGCGTGCCTGGGTGAGAACACGCCCACAGAATTTGTCTAGCTCAGTGACAGTTTTCATATACAGCAAGCTGGGTCACCATAAGGGGGGGGTAACATGACAAATTCATGGGGCCTAGCATTCCCAGGGGGCCCATAGAGCAGTGGAGGGGGCTCAGTGGATACAGGTTAGAAGGTGTGAAAATTCCGTGTAAGGTCTGACATACAAGAGAGACACAGAAGCCAGGAGTCACACATTTAACATATGTTAAGTTTCACTTTCAGTTTAGGCCAGTTCCTCTACTTGTTGCGCAGGGTAAAGGATGCTGAAAAGCCAGGCTCCCATTGGCTAGCTGTTAGCCAATCAGAGTCAGGCAGATTAGCATGTTGAATATTCATGAGAACTGACACAAATCGAGCTGAGTCTTCCAGCAGACTTTCTATAGAGGGTATGCATGTGTTGTCACCGCTAGCGGAAGTCACCACGGTTACGTCCACTGAGTGGCAGAAAGAGGGAGATGAGTAGCAGCTTTGGCTTGAATACTGCGAAAACTTTACAACAATCTAAAAAATGAGGAAGAGCTGTTGTGCCATTGATTGCACAAATAGGTTTAAAAAGCACTCGGAGCTATCGTTTTAGCGGCGACCTAAAGCCAAAGAAGCAGATGGATCGCTGCAATTCGTAGAAATAACTGGAATCCAGGCAACGAAACCTGGATTCATGTCAGGTAACGTTAATTTATGCTGTATTCTTGTGTAAAATCATACCTTAAATTACATATTGTTTTGGCTAACGTTACTTCTTAGTAAAGCTCTTAATATTAGCATCTGTCATTTAGTTCTATATTTCAGAACTGAAACATTTTTGTCTTCAGTTGTGTGATTCTGAACCTTGTGTTCTACATAATTTGTGAACTAGCTTAAACTGAGGCTAACCTAGTTTTCCAAATAAGGGGGTACTCTAGCACAAAGCTGTTGTAGCTGTGTTGTATCAAGTATTTGATGTTAACTCTACTTAAATCTCCACAGTACCAGTAGATCATCCACTCACTTGGGTCAATACTAAGGGTTCAACTCCAGTAAATCAGTAGTGAACTGTGAGCACTACTGCTGGGCCTTTAGCTTGGAAATCACCGCCAAGAAAATACATCTGCACTGACAGAAAACCTCAAAAACAATAGTATGTTGAATTGAAAGCACTCACCAGCTGTAATCCTCTAATTAACGATGACGAGGATGTCAACAACTCTTTATCTTTTGTATGCTTTCAGCCTTTGCATTGGGGATTTTCCCGGCGTTGAAATCAGGTTCATATAAATGTCAGGATACGTGATTTCTGTCCACAGATCAGTGTTCGTAGACCACTTGTTGTTTGGTAGCTTGTACGGATCCATGTCCAGTCCAGTTGTCTTTAATTTCATGTTATATTCCACATTTTTCCCAGTCTCACTGTAGTTACTGCTATACTCCGCCATGTTGAGCCGGTTTGTTTTTGCCACTCAGTCTGACTTAGAGGGGCGTGGCCCAGGGGGGAAGTGACGTATGTGCATTCCCTCTATACCAGGTTAGAATGGCTTGAACTCGGTAACTAAGGCCTTATTTCCATAAAAATATTACAGAGTCCATGGTAGAACTTCAGACATTACCACAAAAGTTATGAAATATGTGTGTCTTTAAGGGGGTCATGTTTTGCTAAACCCACTTTTATTAGTCTTTGGTTCATTTATTTGTGTATTTGGACCCAAATAGTTCTAAAAATTTGAATTTGAACCCTCCAGGAACTATTTTTATATTCATTCCGGCAAAAATAGACTGGATTTTTACAATCCATTTTAATTCCTTCTTAATTTGTTATGTTTTATAACTAGTTACTTCATGATATTTGTACATATAAGGTCAAGACTTCCAACGAACATTTCTCAGAGTACGCCATAATTGTTCACCAGCAGCAGCAGTTGTAGTAAAAACTGAAAATATGTCCAAACTTTGAGCTGATGACCTAAAATGTTCAGTTGTTGGTTGTATTAACGAACTCAAGTGGCTGAACAGGACAAAGTAGCACAGCCAACAACCTGGAGGGGGTGGGGCATTTGCATTTAAAGGGTCAGCGCTCAAAATGACCTTTCTTAAGTCATTACTCAAAAATAGGGTTGAACATGGACCTGGAGTTTAATTAACAAAGAATTTAGACCCAAGCATAGCAGTTTTTGTAGACCACCGGGAAATGTTTTAAAATGCATAATGATGGCCACAATACAAAACCTCCAATCTGAAAAAATCACTCAAAAAAAAAAAAAAAACCTGGATTCTGTTGGGTTTCTGTAAATTGTCTTAGAGCCTGGTTTTGACCAACTCTATATGTAAAGTGTCATGAGATAACTTTTGTTATGATTTGGTGGCATATAAATAAAATTTGATTGATTGATTGATTGATGGTTTAGTTTTATTATAGTATGGTCTTTGTTGTTGTTGTCAGGTGACCTTCATGTCATAAGAAAGGGCGGGATTATCTTGCAGATAGACTGAAAATGTGGAGTCATTCTTGTTCTCACCATTTAATGTGAAAACTCAAAATCTAAAAATTTGCAGATAGGAGGTTTTTTTTTTGGCCATCGATAATTCCATTTGCTTTGTTATAGGAAAACACACATTTTTCTTCTGATACTGACAATAACTTAAAACAAAATGTTCTACTCAGAAACTGCAACAGCATTCATACATTTTTATAGTCCTCTTCACTGGTTTTCCCTCTAATCTGATGTTGTGGGAAATACAAGGTCAAGGAAAAATTCAGATTTCAGTAGAACAGATCACACTGTTTTTGTGTTTCCAAATACTGACTGTGTATCTATAGAGAAAATGTTCACATTCATTCACAGTTACATCCAGTATTAATGTAATACAGTGTGGCGATTTTCCAAAGAATTTAAATCACTGATGCTGAATGTAAAATGGTTTTCTATAAGTAAAAACTGCAAAAAATGGAAACTTTAATTAACATTTAAAATCAAGGTATTCAGTGAGATGACATTCAGCACTTAGGAATCCTCTTAGACCCACACCTAAAGTTTGATAAACGAGTGAATAATACAAAAAAACAAAAACAACAAACACAATATGTTGTTGGACCATCTTTAGCTTTGGCATCGTTTATGCAACACTCATGCAATCTCTCATTAAATGTCATAGAATGTATCTCTATCCATAGTTGCATTAATCGTCACTTTATTGCACATTGCATGTGTCGCTGTAATTCATTTATTACCAACACCTCATCTATTTAACTTCACCGTTGTACCTTTATTATTTAAACTAAGACATAATCACCTAAAGAGTAACTTTTGAGTGAGATATAAGAACTTGTTTTTAGACAATAGATCTTGAAAATCTTAATTCAAGAAATCTTAACAAGATAATTTTCACTTGTTCCATTGGCAGATTTTTATGCTTAATTAAAGATTTTTTTTTTATTTGCTTAATTCAAGCAAAAAAAATCTGCCAATCCAACACAGGGTTCTCACTAGGATTTTTTCACAGCGTAGGGGCGTGCAAGTACATGGCTCGAGTTTTGTTGAAATTTCTAACTCTCTGAAACACTGTTTCCTGCATTTTGAGGGGCAAATTCTGAGGAATGAAGCCAAGTTCTTGTCTTTGTTACAACAATGATTAAAAGCAACAACTGTTTTGTTTTTTTTTTTTCAGTTTGTGAATGGTAATTATTGATGGGAATTACTCCATACAGGAACTTGACACAAAAACGATGCAATATTACCCTTGCATTTGGCATTGCTCCCACGCTTTGACGCAGAAATGATCATAGAAAAATATTCACTTGCACGAAATTAGGGATAATCGGAGCAGCACTCACACTACATGCACACAAAGGCTAAATTTTAGATATAATTTTCCACGGGTGATTGGTCCATTTAAATAAGATAAATTGATTGAAGTCTCATTGTCAGCCAATGAGCATAAGGCAAGTGATGTTGCCGGGCGGGCGTCAGACAATACCAAGGCACACAAAGGGGTATTGATTATATTGTTCTCATTTCCTGTCTGCAGCGCTTTGTGCCAAGACAAAGGAATATATTTTTTGAAATTCAAATCTCGTTACCATTACGCTGGACGATCACACACACACAAAAAAAACACCGCTGGTTGAAAGACAGTGTCACGGGTCAAATCTCAGCATCAGGGCCCCACAGGGACAGCGTCGGGGGCCCTGACATTCAATGATGCTAGCAAGAACCCTGGAACAAGTGAAAATTATCTTAAGATTTCTTGAAATAAGATGTTCAAGATCTGTTGTCTAAAATAAGTTCTTATATCTCACTGAAAAATTACTCTTTAGGTGATTATGCCTTATTACCTGTTACCTTATTAAGGAGGTTATGTTTTTGGCAGGGTTTGTTTTGTTGGTTAGTTAGCAAGATAACTCAAAAAGTTATGGTCGGATTTTCATGAAATTTTCAGGAAATGTTGATACTAGCACGAGGAACAAATGATTAAATTTTGGTGGTGACTGGGGGGTGGGGGGACAGATCTGCCTTGGCGGAGGTCTGTGCTCTCCGAGTGCTTTTCTAGTTTTAAGTGTGATGACATATTTTGACTAGAAATGACAAAAAAATGCACTTGTAAGATTTAGATTTTTGCGATGTATTGCCATAGTCTGTGTGTTAATCCCATTAATGTGCCCCACTTTGCTAATGTTGGAGGCCTGCTTCTTTAGACTCCGCCCCCTGAGCTATAGCGAACCACTACAGATGCGGAGGAACATTAAATTTTACTGGTTAATCCATTGACAGGCCGGCATTGTTTATGATCATCCTGACTGCAATGTTTAGCTCCTGTGGTGATAGCAGGCCTAATAACCATAATTCCTATGTCGCAGCAGACGTTTATGCTGTCGCCGTGGTAGCCAACTGTGTCAGTAACAGGGCTGACTGGGAGAGCACCTATTTTCTATTCAGGTGCTCCTGTGCTGGATGGTTCAGTGGAGGCAGCAGGGTTTGTTAGTGTCCTGTGGAGGGAGAGACAGCTAGACAAGAGCCAGCGAGACGTAATGACCCCCACCGTCACTGACTAAACCCCAGCAGCACCTCTGCACGGCTGAGGAAAGTACACCTGGTATTATTGACAGCAGAGCCACAATAACTGCCACCACCTCGTCCACTCCTCTGTCACCGTGGAAGTCGTCTGGACAGGATGTTGGTGTGAAATGTATCTGTGTGTGGGTCTGCACCTGTGTCACCCATCCACGAATTAACACCAACAGTGTGCCAGACATGTTCACTGTTGTTGTCTGTGATTGTAAAGACACAAAGAGCTATTTTTATATCTATGCAAACAAAGAAACAAGCTTTTTCAGTGGCATTCCTGGAACATTTCAGTCACACATTGGAAACCGCTGAGCCACCACTTGAGAATACACCTACGATGCTTTATGCGACGTTCATATTTCCCTGTTTTTTTAATCTCTTTTTACGCAGCTGTATTTCCCAGAAGTCTTCAGCTTAAAAACCCAAATATTAACCCATAAAGACCCAAACACCCACTGGCAACCACAACCATCTACAGGGTGGGGAAGCAAAATGTACAATATTTTGAGGCAGGGATTGAAAGACAGTGTATGACCAATTAGTTTATTGAAAGTCATGAGAATTTATTTGCCACAAGAAAATTTCCATAATAGAAAATGTTTTTATTCTATGTGTCCTCCTTCTTTCTCAATAACTGCCTTCACATGCTTCCTGAAACTTGCGCAAGTGTTCCTCAAATATTCGGGTGACAACTTCTCCCATTCTTCTTTAATAGTATCTTCCAGACTTTCTCGTAATAGTTTTGCTCATAGTCATTCTCTTCTTTCCATTATAAACAGTCTTTATGGACACTCCAACTATTTTTGAAATCTCCTTTGGTGTGACGAGTGCATTCAGCAAATCACACACTCTTTGACGTTTGCTTTCCTGATTACTCATATGGGCAAAAGTTTGTGAAAAGGTATGGATAATAGTGTTAGGTATGATTATGACATCAATATATGTTTGGTTTCAAAACAATTGACGTAGTGCCTGCTGAGAAAAAACAACTAAATGTTCATTGTAAATTTTGCTTCCCCACCCTGTACTAAACTGTTTAATACCTGTTGATCCACTAATCCTATCAATACATGTAAACAATTGGTGTAAAATGCAGTTTGTTATCTTTTCATGCACATCAGATATGACCCATTTGGACGTTCAGAGGCTACGTATAGTGAACGTGGAAACACTGTCATCTTCTACAACACTGATTCACCAGTAAAACCCATGGAGTTGGATAAATGACAGTGGATGGAGACACTTGGTTTATGTTCAGTTAGTGACAGATTTTTCTGAAAAAGTCACTTTTTCTTCAGTTTTCTGTTTTGTGATATAATAACTCTCTGCTTTAATCCGAGCTTTTATGAACATCTACATGATCAGTGAATTAGATATAGGAAAATGACTGATTTTCACTGAAAAAAATTTAAATACAGAAGATAATATTATAAGAAATGGTGATAAATCAGTTAAGAACGGTTAAACACAGAGAAAAATTCATTTGCGAACCACCTTCAAAGTAGCATTGAATATTTATAGGTTAAATTTGATTAATTTGTTTATTTTTAGCTAAATTGAAAAATTTTTAAAAAGAATATACCTGTCTCTACCTACATGGTTTACCTAATGTCCACATTTTTATTGATTCTTCTACTGTCATGCTTCTAATGTCAATCACTTCTGACAATGACAACATTCACTAGGCAGCAACACAAATGAACCAGTTAACAAACACATGAAACAAACGATTAAATCCAACACAGACAAACACAGGACGCACCTCTTTCCCATGGTTGAAACACTTGTTGTGTATTTTGGCATTGATTTGATGTTATCATGTTATTTTCATCTTGTTGCATCTTTTTCATTGTTTTGTTTACTCATCTCTATCATGATGTTTTCATCATGTTGTTGCCCATAAACTTCTGGTTACTTCTACTTTAATTCAGAAAAATAATACAACATATAATATCATCCGCAGGTAGGGATGGGAATCAAGAACCAGTTCATTTTGAGAACCGGTTCCCAGTAGCTCAATTCCTTGGAATCATTCAGCTGCCTGCTTGACAATTCTGCTTATCGATTCTGCCTTTGTTGTGCATTCATGATGACGTCACACGTACACTGCATTGTTTTGGTCAGAACGTAGCCAACATGGCGTTGAGGCAGAAACGGTCTAAAGAGACGACACCAGGTTCACTTACTTGGAACACTGTCAAAGCTTCCATGTCTTCAAAAGAGCGGAATCCCTCCAATATCCTCAAACATTTGTCCACAGCATGTGATTCATTTACAGGAATGTCACGTATTTAATACGCTACTTAGCAACGCTTGTGAATGTAGCAGCAGAGTGAACGCTGGGCCGGTTCCGGTGTGGGCAACAAACATCGTAACTCCTCAAATACAAGTTTCTGTTACGACACTTATCAAGGTGTGGACCCAAATGCATCGAGACGAAGGATCAGTGGTCAAAAAAAAAAAAAAAAGATTTATTTTACAAAAAAAACTCAAAATCACAAATAGGTTAACAACAGGAGAAAGCACAACGTGCTCTAAAAATCCCAATGAACCTAAAAGTGAAGTACAACGTACTCTGTATAAACTAAAGCCTGAGGAACATAAGAGGTTCAAGATTCAAGATATTTAACAATGGTTGGTCTTCACAAGATCACAGAAATGACGAACTGACAAGAGACAAAGGGAGCATATATAAGGGAGGCAGGGATCAAAAACAGGTATGGACAATTACGAGGGAAACACCAGGTGCAGACAATGAAGGGGAGGGCAGACAGAGACAAGACTGACAGAGTGCAGACTAAACAGGAAGGAGACTACTATCACCAAAATAAAACAGGAAGAAACAAAAACCCAAAACTAAATGAACACAAATGACGACGCATGACAGTTTCCGAAGGTAAGAAGTGAAAGGAAATGAGGTGCACAACAACGGGAGACATGCTGAGCCGAGTCGAACCGGTTCCACATAGTAGAAATGCGGCAATAGAGGAATTAATAAAGCGTCTTTAGTTTCACTTTCCTTTTCGAGCGCAAAAAAATTGTATTTATTTATTTGTTTTGACCATGTTGTATTATTATTTGTTATCTGATGATTCTATGTGCTCGAAATAAACTACTACTACTTTCACTGTGCCCCCCCCACCAACCAGGCCCGGCATCATCTGTTATTATTATTTGTACATACTGTATATGTTATATTTTCTGTGCAGAGATGGAAATATAAAAGACAGTTAATGCAAACACACCCGTTTGTACTCTTTTATTCCCTCACCCAATGAGAATCAATAAGAGAATTGATAAGGAATCTGATCGATAAGCAATATCAATAATGGAATCGGAATCGTTAAATTCTTAACGATTCCCATCCCTATCCGCAGGTTATTCCTCCCCACAACCATCAGACTCTATCAAGCCCCCCCCTGGCATGCGCAACCACATTTCTTATTTTTATGTTGTATATCGTTCTTCACTTTGTTTCTCTGCACTTGTTTGTTGTATGTTGCTGCTGTTGGATAAATAGTCTTATTTTATTTTATTTTATTTTATCTTATCTTATCTTATTTATCATGCATTTTACCTTTGGAAACCCAACAAAAACAACTTTGTGGCCCACTGTGGGTCCCAACCCTAAATTTAACAGATGTAATTCTAAAGCGGTTCTCAACCTGAACCCACATTTTCCCCTTATGCTTTAGTCATGATCCACTTTTATCGAATACAAAAACCACATGTTAACATTGAAAAAAACCAAACAAAACACGTTCAATGTCCTTGTGAGCTTCTCTCACAATATACACATTAATAATAAACTAAGCTGTGGTCACGACGGCACACTTGAGTTTCCAAACACAGTATGGAAGACTTACAAACCCAGCTGCTTTAAACACACTGTGTTATGTGACAAGATCTTCTATGCGTTTCTGTTCCAAATGACTTTTCAGTTTTGATATTTTAGTTCTTGCCTGTCACACACAGACTCAGGGTCATATTCATGATCGATCTTGCACATCAACATCTTGCAAAAAAACATTAACTTTACCATGGTTACCACCAGCGACTGCAGACTTTAACGTACCTGTCAGCGTAAAAGTCCAACATCAGATTACAATACACCAAGAAAACTCATTTAGAAGGTTTTGTCTATTTTTTTAAACCACACAGTATTAGAAAGTTGGCTCGAAATCACTAGAACTGAACAAGTGCTTTCACTTTACTTACTATGTCAATGTGCTAAGTATGTAACAGCTAAAATTTGCTTAGAGGTCTTATTTATGTCTTTGTGCATAAGAAATCAAAATAAGTGAATCCCCAAAGGATCTTTGTGTTGGTAAATGCAAGTTATGCAAATTTACAGGATTTCAGTTCTGTTGCAACATGTTGATGGTCATATGAACTATGTTTTCAGGTCAAAAATGTCCAGCGTTGTATTCTGTACATGTATTCTAGTTATGAGGCTGATCCAACTTGGATCGTACTCTGAATTTGGCGTTTGAACAGAACGCACAGTTATCTTGCTATTCATATCCCTGTGTACATAATAAATACTAGGATCCTGGTTACTGATTACTGCTCCTGTTTGCACAAGGGCCTGTGATGTTCACAACATAAACTAGCAATTAGATGTGACATTCATGTAACTGTTGGCCTGGGCTTTAATTCCAGTCTGCCTGTTGAAAATGAAACCACTTTGGCTTATTCACCTTGTTGGCCCAATGCAATAGGGAATATTAAAAGGTCCTTCACCTGTACCTGAGCTGAAACCCTCTTGACATATCATCATTCATGTATATTCATGGAAATGCATCACAATCAGGCACAAGTTTTCTATTGTTATTGATTGACATTCTGAAGATATTTACATGGTATTGAGAAGGTAATTGCCTGTATTTGCTGTTTCACCTGCCATGGAGAACCAGTATCTGCTGTACAAAGTAAAGCCAATGGCAATGTCAACATTATCTGTAGAAGCAAGTGGTGACCAAGTCGTCCCAAATGTTGTAATATTTGAAAATTACTATATTTAGTTTAGTTTATTTCAGACAGAAACGTAATATAAAACATAGGGAAAAACTAGAAAAGCACTTGGAGAGCGCAGACCTCCACCAAGGCAGATCAGGCAGATCATCACCACCATAATGTGGTGATCCATTTGTTCCTTGTGCCAGTATCAACATTTCCTGAAATTTTCATCCAAATCCGTCCATAACTTTTTGAGTCATCTTGCACACGCACGGACAGACAAACAAACCAACGCCGGCAAACACATAACCCCCTCGGCGGAGGTAAAAACCAAACAAACAAACAAAAAAAAAGAAAATGGAACAACTGTTGTGCCTGAAAGAGAACCACTCCTGGTCTAGTCCTAGCCTCCATTTCCAGTTCTCAGACTGTTTGTGCCTAATCACAAAAAATGTGTAAAACTTCAACAAAAATTAAAAATGAAACAAAAATAAATAAATAAATATATGTATATATATATATATATATATATATATATATATATATATATATATATATATATATATATATATATACCCTGAAGATTCTCAATAGGGTTCAGCTTTGTTCCTTTATTTAACTTCATTTCCCATCATGCAGCCTGATACTGCGCTTCCGGTCAACCGTCATGGGCAACACATCATGATTGTAAGGCTATTGTATTCCAAAATTACTAATGTCTTCCAAATTATTGGGATGGGACTATTCCTCACCTGTAGGTACCAAATTATCCAGTTTAAAACACCTCAATTTCTCTGAACTGTGCAGATACACACACACACACACACACACACACACACACACGCTTTGAGACCTTCCAGTATTATGATATAGATGGTGATAAATCATTACAGATTACAGGTTAAATGTAGAGAAAAGGTCATTTGGACGTTGCATCAAAAATAGTTCAATATCTTCAATTTGATATAAACCTGACCAACTGAACCAACCCCAGATCATAACCCTGACTCCACAGACTCGCACTGAAGACACTATTCATGATGGGTAATCATTTCATCTGCCTTTCTTCTCCCCCTCTGGAACAGGATCAATCTGGACTCATCAGACGTTTTTCCTTTTTTCCAGAAGCTTCTCCCTGCATCAGTTAGAGTTCAGGAACTTATTGCAGATGAAACATATTAATCACTGCAGTAAAAATCCAGTGGAAGGAGCTCAACTACTTGTTCAGTTAAATCCAAGTAGACACTTTTTTTTGCCTATCACAAACATATTGCAGAGTGGAGCAGCGCTGATGAAACACTTTACAAACTATCAGTATGGGAAGATACAGGGGTCAATAGTGGTAAACAGCTTATGTTTGACTGACTTCAAGGGAAAATAATGACTCCAAACATAAAAAATCACACCGTCTTAGATATTTTATAGTTAGTTTGATGTTTAGCTCTGCTAATATTGATTAATTAATTTGTGTTTGATGTTCAGTGAATCGGATATATTTCTTTAAGTATTTATTACTTTGACTTAGATGCTGAGCTCAATACACTGTGAAAAAGAGTTTTGGGGGTTGGTAAATACAAACTATGGAAATCAGTCACATTTTAATCAACAGTAATAGTTAGCCAGTGAAATCTGTTCTGGCTGGTTAAAGTCTACCTATTTGTTAACAGTAATAATTGCTACTTAAAATATAATAAAATCTACCCCATAATATTGTGATGTGAGGAGCAGCTGGGGGGAGTTTCCCAGCATGCATTGGGACAAACTAGTTAGGACAGTTTTTATGTGTTTTACAGCATTTTGAGTTGATAAGAAGTGTTTTTCTTTTTATATATAGCACAGTTTATTAGTTTTTTTGTTGAATGAATATTTCTGTTGAGTTGCATATTCTTGCACCATGATAAGTTGCTTCTTTGTTTCATTGTTCTCTGTAATGGTGTGAGAGAAAGGGAGAGTGGGAGCATCAAAAGTATTAATCTCATTACACTACCTATCCAATACCAATACACACACATTAGTATCGATACTATCAATATTTAGACTGATATTCCCTGCTCTAAATTAACCTTCTGGTATCCAGGCGCGCCCTTTAGGCACACTTTGCACTTCATGTTAAAAAACTTCATATTATTTTTCACAATTTAACCCTTTCATGCATAGTTGTCACTACAGTGGACAGCTATTCAAATCTTTTCTCTTGTTTATTCATGGACTTTATTGTTTTAGTTCCATATCAACCAACACAGTGGACACTCCTGTATCATCCCATACACTGCAATTCATACCCATGCTGTAACTTCACTGTTCTTGACAAATCTGATCTACAGTAACATGTTTGAGTGGAAATCAATTCCTTTTTATTGTTATTAGAGTGTAATTAAGAGTTTTTTTTAAACAAAAAGTTTTTTTTCCCCATATTATCTCCATAAAGTGAGTAATTACTAATATTAGAGTATGTTAAAATTTCACAAAACATCAGATTAGCAGCATAAAAATATGTATTTCATAGCTTTCACACAGTATATCAGTAAATACATGTTTCTTTCCTTCAAAAATTAAACGCATGGTGTCCAGCTGAGTGGATATTTTTTGCAATTCTATGAAAATAGGTTCATAAAAAAATTTCAATCACAGTGTTTTTTTCATGCCTAAACAGGAATAAAAACACTCAGCAAAAAAAAAAATGTTGGTTAAGGTTCCCATAATTCGTGCATGAAATGGTTAAATAAGGTTAGAATTCAAAAGTTGTTCATTTTTGCATGATCTTTAAAATTCTGGCCACCAACTAAAATTTGCACATTGTAAACAAAAGAAAGTTATAAGACTAGCATCTGTCTGCCAAGTGTGTCTAAAACGCACTATTTCTTCCATTTGATATGTATGATTAGGGCTGACCTTGATTTACAAAAATAAAATCAAATTAGAGCAGAAAAATAAATCAATATATAATATTTAATAGTTTGATTTATAGGTGTGCATTTTACGCATACTTGGTGACAGATGCTAGTATTTTTGAACATTTGACCTAGCGCCAAAAATAATAATGCAAATTAAATTAAATTAATGTTAGAGTTAATCATTGACATATGCCAGGCTGTGAAAATCAAATAATATGTGATCCACTTTTTATGTAGTATATTGAAAAAAATTATTCTTTTGTGTTTTTTCCATCCAAAAAAATGGCTTGTTTACATTACAAACACAGCATTTAAAGGGTTAAAAATGTGACAGTTATTGAGTATTTGGTATTTTTATTTACAGCTCAAGTTGATGAAATAGAAAAAAGTTTAAAAGAATTAAAAACAAACTGTATGAAAATTTTTTTGACATTATTCCACAAGTGTGCCAAAAAGGCACACTTGGTGCTCAGTAAGGGCCTTGCTGGACAGGATACCGGAGGGTTAAGTAGGTGAACATACTCCTATTAACAACTGAGAGTTCATATTACTCACTTTTAATGAGTAATTTGTTGTGTAATCTGTTGGGATATGTCAGGTGGATTTTACCTCATTTCTTTTAGTGTGTTATAGCAGTTAAATTTAGTCACATTTTACTCAAAATATGGGGTACAATCTACTCAACCAAAATGAGTGCAAATTGTTACCTCACTTTTATTGAGTAGATTCTAAAGGTTTGTTTTTACAGTGTACTTATCCAGTTTTTAATCAAGTGAAAGTTGATTGGATTTGAAACATGTATTACACAATTACCAGTCGATGGGGGGTGGGGCCTTTCTGTGTGGGGTTTGCATGTTCTCCCCGTGTCTGCGTGGGTTCTCTCCGTGTACTCCGGCTTCCTCCCACCATCCAAAGACATGCACTGATAGGTTAATTGGTTAATCTAAATTGCCCATAGGTGTGAATGTGAGAGTGATTGTTTGTTTCTATATGTTCAGCCCTGCGATGAACTGGTGACTTGTCCAGGGTGTACCCCGCCTTCGCCCCTATGTAGCTGGGATAGGCTCCAAGCGACCCCCGTGACCCTAGTGAGGATAAAGCGGGTTCAGAAAATGAATGAATGAATGAATATTACACAATTTCAGGGTCAAAATGTTTTTTAATATCAGCAAATTCAGATTTGAAAATATCAGTCTTATATCAGCTCTTATAAACTGACCTCTACTTGGCATCGGCGTGTGTTGTTTCACATCCCTGGTACGAACATTCTCAACTTGAATAATTGGAAACAGTCAAAGAAACAAAAGCAGCTCTTCAGGCAGAGCTTCAGTCACTGCAACAGCCAATGTTTCCATCACAAATTACATCTTGTAAAAAATACCTCTGTCAGAAAAGGACTGAACTTACAATTTAAAGTTTAAAAACAGAACAATAGTGAACATCCCCAGCGTCTCTGTGATAAATTGAGTAAAGCCCAAAAGCCTATGATTAACCCAAACCCAGAGAGTTCATTTCTTCAAAGTAGAAGCTCATTAGTTTATTTTTGCCTTTCAAGTTCATGTTCTGGCAGGATCCTGACTTTAACCGTTCATTACTGTTCAATTAATTAAAGAACCTGTACCTTAGAGGCAAGGTGCTGATACCACATATACTGTAACCGATCAGCTCCAACCTATTTCCATAATTTTGAGCAATATCACTACTGGGAATATGGAAGAAAAAATAATAGAGAGCACGGCCCATCGTCAAAGCAATAGGGCACAGTATGAGCCAATATTCATATGGCATTCCCGCTGTTTGATGTAAATCTTGATTAAACATCACAGTTATTAATTTCAAGACAGACCCTGAGTGGATAGTTAATTACACAAGCTCTGTTTCAACAAGACTTACATTCTCCCACAATTAATCAAGGCAGTCATAAACCAGGACATATACAAGAATGCCAGCACACCCCTTCCCACACAATCCACGGGCTAGTGATGGGACGTTTGGCTCTTTGAATGGAGTTGTTCCATCAGGAGCCGTTCACTGAAAAGAGACGCTCAAAAGGCAAGGCAAGGCAGGTTTATTTCTATAGCACATTTCATGTACAAGACAATTCAAAGTGCTTTACATAAAACATTAAAAGCATTACAGCAGAAGCAATGAAAAGTATAGGCATGAGAAAAACAAACAAACAAAAAATCTGATAAATAGATAAAACAGTTAAAACAGACAAGCAGATAAAACAGGTAAAAACTTTTAGCTTAAAGGACTGGCTCTTTTATGTTTTTTGCATTATTTTGAAACACCAGTGTTTTAATGACTAAATAGGCTACATGTGATGATTGACATTACATTTTAAAGGTGTTTCATTGGCGCGGCAGTAAATATTATCTTACCGTAAAAAAGAATAGTTAGTTCAAATGTGTGGGCTAAATACATGACATGAGAGATGACATTAGGCAAATGCTGGAATCTGACCAAAAACATCATGGTACATTATGTGGACTAGTCTGTAGCCTAAAAATGAAGAAGAAAATATTTTCTTATGAAATAACATTTTATTCTCCTCAAAACAAGAACAATAAATGTGTGTATGCCCATCTTTTCTTTCTGAAAAGTGCATCCAAATACAACTCCTTTCTTAGAGTCAAAAAAATCTGCATTAATATGCTAGATTTCAAAAAAATATATCCAAGGCACACTGTAGGATTTGTGTAAAAATAAAATGCCTTTATTAATTAATGGCAACCAACGCATTGGGACCTCTGGCCTTCATCAGGGCTTTTTTCACTAGTGAGTTGCACACCTTCATACAGTCACTTTAATGACCTGAAGGAGGGAGGTGTGAGGGAAAAAACAAAACAAAAAACATGCATACAGACATACATATACATACGTACACACATACACATATATACACAAAAAAAATAAATAAATAAAAATGAAAAAAATGGAAAAAAAAAGAAAAAAAAACAAAACAAAACAATAAACCAAACAAAAAGTATAAAAAAACATATATATATGTATATATATATATATATATATATATATGTATATATATGTATATATATACACACACACACACACACACACACATATATATATTCATAGACACATACATGCATACATGTATATAAACATATATAATAAATTAAAACAAAATTATATATATATATATATATATATATATATATATATATATATATATATATATATATATATATATATATATAAACAACACACACTTCTAAAGTTAGGTCCCACTATTAGTACCACATGCTCAAATGCAATACACTCTCAAATCTTATTAATTCATATTTTCTCATCACCAATCCCACATAACCAAATTTCCCTGATGAAATAACCCTTTACAAAAAAGGAGAGAGGTCCACATCTCCATTGAGGCCTGGATGTTTTGTTGCTTGCAGTTCTATAATCCAGAAAGTCTCCTGTTGGAGTAGTTTTTTTACACATGTAAAAAGACTACTCCTGTTTCTTTGGCTCATTACTCACAGGTGCTCACTCACTCACTCACTCTCAAACTTTTCTCCAGTTTCGACCAGTCTTCCAGCTCCGCCTCCTCCAGTATGCTCACGCTTCAAACTGTTGTTTTTTGCTAATTTCTTGCCATGAGACATGTGCAGTGCACTTTTTTTTTTCTGCTCAAACATTCTCCTCCTGCCCAGTGCCTCCCCAATGCCTCCCCAGGGAGGCACTGGGCAGGGCAAAAAAAAAAAAAAAATGAACGGCTCTTTACAAATACTCAGTTCCCATTCTTCATTTCAAAGAGCCGCTCAAAAGATTTGATTCATTCGTGAAGGTCACATCACTACCACAGGCTGACCCACTTGAAGAACTGGATTTTATTCTGAAGGGAGGGTAGCGGTGTGCGGGTCAAACCATAGACGGGAGGGTAAAACAGCAGTCCTCAGCTAAATCCCACTGAGTTATTGTTACATGTGTAAGAGAATTCAAATGAGCTTCAGCCGCCTGTTGGAAAAGTGCAATTTTGCTCTCATCTCACCAGTTTTCATCCCAGTGTCACCTCAGGGTGGAGTTTCCAGAAGGGCCCCTGCTCGGAGGATGCATGTGTTGGTTTGAAAGAAAGATGTGAGTCGCATCGAGAAAGAGATGAATATACGAGCGCGGATGCATGCCCGGGCGTAGAGTGCCTCCGTGCACACAAGTGAGCTGCAAGCTGTCATGACAATTTTACCTCCTCGTTTTTCATGTACAGTACTGTTGAATGTGCTGTTGCTCTGGAGGAGAGAGTGATTACGTGCAAGGATTTGATAGAGGGAGAGGGAGGAATAAACCTCAAGGAAAACCTATCATTCCTAAAATCTCTGCATCATCAGGTGCATCACAAACAGGACTGTGGATCAAACCTCCAGGCTATGAATTCTCACTAAATCAGTCTTGCACTTCTTCATCCTTGTATTGTGACTTTATGACAAACCTCCACAGTTGAGCTAGCAAGCACACAGTCCCATGTATCTCAGCGGGGCAGCTGTTTGTCAACCACAAGGTCTACAGATTTCAATTCAGTTTTGGAAATGGTTCACTGAGAAGTTGATACTTATTTCTACATTCAGTCTTGCAGTATTGCATTTTCTGCTATCCTTCGACTACACTGATAAACTTGATTATGTGCCAGATTTGTTGCACCAAAGGTAAACAACTGAAATTGCAAGCCTGCCCTTCAACTTTTTAAACTTTTGGATGGATAAAAACTCAACTTGGTGGACGACGCAGTGGTGCAGTGGATAGCACTGGCCTTACAGTAAGAAGGTCCTTGGTTCAATTCCAACCAAGGACCAGCGAATGTTCTCATGCTGTAAAAAAAAAAAAAAAAAAAATCTGTAATTTGACAGAATTTTTACTGTTTATTTTACAGATTTTTCCTGTATTTTTAAGATACAGGAAAATATCAATGAAATTGCAAAAATAGGCTGTGATTTTACACGTCAAATATAAAATAACATGAAAAAACTGTAACTGTGAATAACCATAAAATTTACATTATTTAGAAGATTTTTTTTCTTTTTTCACACAAAAATACAGTTAAAATACATTTGCAAATGTATCATAATTTCACAAATGTTTCTTTTCTATTTATGAGATTAAACTGTTAATTTAAAGTTTAATACTGTAAAAATAAATAAATGAATAAAACAAGATAAAATTCCTGACAATTAACCGTTAAAGAAGTATTTGTTCTGCAAGTTTAACAAGACTTGTTTGTTAATTGACAAATATCTTGTGTAATTACGGGAGGTTTCACAACTAAAATGTTGAATTAATGAATTTTTGTGAATGTATAACATGTATAAGCACTGATAAACTGTCCAAATACAGTTTTTATCAGTGGATTGTACATCTTAGTCTCATTGAAAACTATTTATATATTTACTCATCGGTAATTTCATTGTTTTAATACATGAAAATATTCTTTATAAAACATTCAAATTAAAAAAAAAAAAAAAAAAAAGCAAAATCTCATGTAAAGTTAGGGCAAAAAAATGTATTTTAATTATGGAAAATTACTGTATTTTTATGAGATGGTTATTTTCCATTATTATACAGTATTTTTGTGGCACCCCTGCTGCCGGAATATTACTGTTTTTTTTTTTGTTTTGTTTTTTTTTACAGTGCAGTGTTGGTTCTCTCCCTGTAGGCTACTCCAGCTTCCTCCGACCATTCAAACACATACGCTGATCGGTTAATCGGTTAATCTAAATTACCCATAGGTGTGAATGTGACAGTGGTTGTTTGTCTCTATATGTCAGCTCTGTGATGAACTGGTGACATGTCCAGGGTGTACCCCGCCTTCACCCATAAGTAGCTGGGATAGGCTCCAGCGACCCACGCGACCCTAGTGAGGATACAGTGGGTTCAGATGACGAATGAATGAAAAACTCAACTTGCCAAATACTGTTTACTGATAAGGGTGTCACTTTTTCATGCAAAGGTCCGACAACAGCATCCATTTTCATTCAACAGGGAAGTGTCATGTTTTCGATGCAGGGTAACCTAAAAGATCTCTAGACAATGCCATGATTACAGTTTGGTTGAGGTTAAGTAGAAGATTAAGTTAACCCTTTATCGAGCAAGTGACTATTTTTGGTAATTTCCACAAACATTAAATATGGGGCTGATTCCATTCTTTAGTGAGGCCAAGAAACATGTTGGTTTTTATAAAAGTATACGGTGATTCACAGAGATTTTATAGAAATATTGAAGCTGTAAATAGTGAATATGAGTGATTTTTGTCACCTTTTGTCCTTATGTAGGGCTCAGAAGTTAAAATAATTTATGTTGAAGGAATTAAAGGTTTAACGGTGGAGTAAATTACAGGGACTAAGTTGACTCAGGTATTTGTTAAAGAAATGTGTTGACAGTGTTTGCACAAATAACTATTTACATTTGTGTTGCAGAATTATTATTTACACATTTATACATTTAATTATTTTCATTTGTTGTCTATAAGCAGCTGGAATGGCTTGTTGAATGTGCCTTTCTAAATCACTTGACATTTGCCAATCTAGGTACTGTTGGTTCCTGATTGGCTGGTTTGGTCATGTGTGTCGTTGTTTCAGGAAGTGTGGTGGCTGTCACGAGTGATGCACAGTGAAGCACTGTTATAAGAAGAAATCCGTCTCCATCCTGCAGTCTCATTTTATCAAGAATGAACCATTAACCATCAACGAACCCGCACGTTACACTTATAACAGTTGTTTTGTTGCATGTTTTTACTTTTTAGCAAGTGCTGCTCAGATGTTTTATGGCAAGAGGAGGGAGACTGTTGTCACAGCAACTGACGAGGAGGTAGAAGACGATGTCTAATAACACACTAAAGTTGAGATTTAGAATTTCAGAGTACGTCAATAAGTACCTTATAAAGGGTTAAACAACTTAGAGCAGTGGTTCCCAATCTTTTTTGACTCGTGACTCCATTTTAACATCACAAATTTCTGGCGACCCCAGACATTCAAAACGGAGACTTTCTTTTTTTTGGCTAAAATTAATTTGGTTTTGAACATGTAATAGTTTGCTTAATTTTAGTCGACATTTAGTCTAATGTATATTATTATGGACGGAGGCAGAAAAGCCAGGTGTAGATTACTGCACAAAGTGAGAATTTGATTTTCCTTGGTCAGGATATGTACAGTCAGTCCAGCTTGGATTTACAAGGCTGATAATTAATACTGAACAAACAAGAACTCAAACTATGAATTATGAAAGAGCTGCAGCATCTGAAACTGACCACAATGAACATTTGACAGATAAACAGAACCACAGTGCTTCAGTTTCAGCTTCACAGTTTGTCATGTCTTTTATGTACTGTGGTTGTCTCTCTAAACTCACCATATATTTGTGTATTAGTAAGTTTTTATTTTTATTTTATTTTTATTTTTATTAATCACTAGAAATTTCAGGCGACCCCATTTGAACTCCAGGCGACCACACGTGGGGTCCTGACCCCAAGTTTGAAAAACACTGACTTAGAGTCAGGACTAAATAAATAAACAACATGAAATGGGACACAAACTTTGGGTTCCTAAATGTGTTTGTATATGTTAAAGTTATACCTACTGATGTGGCATTTCTCACAGCACTTAGTAAAAGTTCGAACATGAACAACCCGCCTCCCTCCAAACTTCCCCGTGCCTGAGCTCTGGTGCTCCCCTCCTCTCACCTGATGCACGTGGTGGAAGCGGAGGTGGAGGCGGAGGTCCGGTCCGCTTTGGTGTGTCCGCAGACCCCTCTATCCCCCTGCCGTGGCTCCTGTTTCATCAGTAGACCCTGTATTTAAGGGTCTGGTCTGTGCAGTGCTGGGTCAGTGTCTTCACATCGCCCAGCTGATGAGGTGCCCAGGCGATGGGCGCACGCACTGTGAACGTGCGGCCTCCGCGAATTTTCCGTGGACATTTGAGGTTTCATGGTCCATACATTTATCATCCTACATCATCCGACATTGTGTGACACCATGTACATGTACATGTACATGTATGAGTCCCATGGTCATAAAAGCTGAGCTTTGTGCAGACCTGTCTGTTTAGTCCAGTACACCAGACTTCCAGACTTTTATCTCCATCCTTCATTCATCGGACTCCTGTTTGTTCCCCTTGGTTGTTGTTTCTGTTCATAAATCCGTTTTTTCCCTTCATGTGCATTTGAGTTCTATCCATTCACATCCTAGACAGTAGACTGTGGTCAGTGACAGGAGGGGCAGTGCCAGTGAAGCGTCAGATTCAGAGGGACACATATCAGATGCGGAGAAGGCGATAATGGATCAGATGCTGGATGGCTGTAATGGATGATTGACAGGAGGCTCAGCCAGGTTAGGCCAATTATTTCATTTGGACCGACTAAAACGATTGGTCATAATTTAATCAGAAATATGAGCAATATATGAGAATTAAACATTTTTGAGTTTCAATACCTGGTGGATTTCTTTTACATTTTAGTTTGACACACACTTATTAGGAGCATTTTAAGATGACAAAAGAAAAGTGTAAAAATGCCACATCATACGGTATAGCTTTAACCACTGTGCAAGGTTGTGGGACTCAGTAGGCAGAATGAATGTGGACCAGGAAATCTCAAAACGTGGTACTTGACTAAAAAAATGAAGCCAAGTATCTCAGTATTGTAATACCACTGGCAGCCACTTGGAGTGGTTCCATTTGGCGCCCATAGACTTATACTGACATCTATCTATCTATCTATCTATCTATCTATCTATCTATCTATCTATCTATCTATCTATCTATCTATCTATCTATCTATCTATCTATCTATCTATCTATCTATCTATCTATCTATCTATCTATCTGTCTGTCTGTCTGTCTATCCATCTATCTGTCTATCTATCTATCTATCTATCTATCTATCTATCTATCTATCTATCTATCTATCTATCTATCTATCTATCTATCTGTCTGTCTGTCTGTCTGTCTGTCTGTCTGTCTGTCTGTCTATCCATCTATCTGTCTATCTATCTATCTATCTATCTATCTATCTATCTATCTATCTATCTATCTATCTATCTATCTATCTATCTATCTATCTATCTATCTATCTATCTATCTATCTATCTATCTATCTATCTATCTATCTATCTATCTATCTATCTTTTTTTTCAATGACTCATTTAAGTCTCATTGCTTTGATTTGGAACCTATAATAACTGGTGGTCCATCTATAATTTGTTCCTCCATTATTAAGATCTCAGGTCGTTGATATGATGTGTCCATGTGAGAGCTCACTAAGCTTGTCTCAGTCATGACTCAGTTTATGTTTATGTAATAAAATGTGTTTCCTCCCTGCAGATAGTCTAAAAGCATGTGTGCTTAATAGGTTACACTAATAAGTGTAAAATGACTGTTACACAGCACTTGATCAAGTTTACTATTTTACTGAGACAGTACGGCTACTGTTAGCTCACCTCTGACCCATCAGACACCTTCTGTAGTTCCACCCCTTTTGTCCAAATACAGTTACTTCTGCCTTACATAGAACTAACTTGTATATGTTTTATTTCAGACTACTGTAATGTGCAGTATATGGACGGTTCTCCTGAAAATTTTTTTTTTTTCTACCGCTCTAGAATCACAACGGGAAAAGAGTGAACACCAGCAGCATAATCACTGAGGTGATGACACACTATAAAGTCTAACCACCGTATTGGGCAGAATAATCCGATGAGCATGTCACAAATATTCTTTAAGATTATTCACATTTGACTTGTTCCGCATAAATGTCAGCCAACTGTAGGAGAAATGTCTTCACTCTGCCAGCTGCATTGAAATTCAGGAGAAACCACTATTCAGCTCAAAAATATATATTGGGAAAAAAAAAACACTGAAAACCTCTGCTGAGTAGCTACAACAGAACATTTTCCCTTGCAGCTCTGATCCATTTTGCTATCTGCTACCTTTATTGTTTCTACTGCTTCAGACAAAAAGAAAAAAACATTGGAAGTGTGTTATCTGTGA